>NW_024423319.1:125176769-125198047 GCF_017311325.1 Ursus maritimus | reverse complement strand
GGGGGGGGGGGGGGGGGGGGGGGTCCCAAGGAGGGGCTGGTCACAGAAGCTGAGGGCACGGAGGGCTGGGGCCTTGAGCAGAGGTTGTCCTGACAGCATTCCCGAGCAGGGAGGCAGTGCAGGGCCCCCTGAGATGCTGTGCTCTCCCACCGCCCCACGAGGCTGCCCCCCCCACCAGCACGGTGTCACAGAGTAGCCATCCCCTCCAAACAGCACAGCCCCTGCTGCATTATCCCCACTCCAGCAACTGGATGCTACGGTCTTTGGGCCAGCCTTGCTGAGCAGTGGCAAACGTTAAGTCCCTGAATCATCCTCAGAGCTCAGGCACAGGGAGGAAACTGAGGCTGGGAGGGGAGGTAATAAGGGCGGTGGCAATCCGAAGCCATGGGGAGAGGCCCCAAGCTCTGCTTGGTGGAGGACGGGGTCCCCCATCCTCTGGGCTGAAGGGAAACACAGTCTCCTGAGCTTTGACTCCTGATGGGCCTTGTGGGTCCTCCTCACCTCCACCCTTCTAGTTGCTCAGATCAGGTGCGTGGGGCCACCCCCCACCAACTTCTCTCCTTCAACGTTAGGCATAGCGCATCAGCAAACCCCATAGGCACTGCCTTTCCCGACCTCCATGGTGGGGGGCGGGGGGCACAGCTCAATCGTGATCACCCCTGCGGCTTCCCAGAGCCCCTGCTGGGGACGTGAGCCTTCTGCAGACGCCCACAGCCATAAGCCTAAGGATGTGGTCAACACGCCACATGGAACCCCCCAACCCTCGGGCTGGGTACCCACTTGGTGGGAGCGAGCACTGAGAAACACTGTGGGGTCCGCAGTTCAGAGGCAGAGGCTGGCTCACGGCTGGGACTACGGAACACGACCCCTGCCCGCACCTCAGCACCGCTCCATCGGTTACGCGTCTTCAGCTCAGGTCACGGTCCCGGGGTCCTGGGATCCAGTCCCATCAGGCTCCCTGCTCAGCAGGAAGTCTGCTTCTCCCTCTGCCCCTCCCCCTGCCTGTGCACGCTCACGCTCTCTCTCTCTCTCTCTCTCTGTGAAATAAATAAATAAACCTTTGAAAAAACACAAATGACTATGATTGGTATGGGCTCTGACGGATAAAGCAGAAAGCATGCAAAAACAGACGGGCAGTGTAAGCAGACAGATGGAAAGCCGAAGAAAGAACGGAACACAAAGGCCAGCGGTTAGAAACACTCTAACGGAACTGGAGAGTTCCTCTGATGGGCTATGAGCGGGGCGGGCAAGGCCGAGGCACGAGTCCCTCAGCTTGCAGACAGGGCGAGAGTGACAACTGCAAACGTCTGCCCTGGGAACGAACGATGTTGTCGAGCGTGTGAAGAGTCAGGCCACGGACTGGAGTGAAACATTTGTAAAAAAAAAAACAAAACAAAACATCTGAGTTATCCACAACGTACGAAGAGCTCTTGAGGCCCACAATGGTTCGGAGACCGAACTCACACTTCACCACAGAACACACGGAGACGGCAAATAGCCTAGGAAGAGATGCTCCGCGAGATCGCTCACTGGGGAAACGCGTGCGAATTTCCATGAGAGCCTGGTACGCACTGACGAGACCGGTCCCAAACGCGCCACATGGACAGCAGCTAATGCTGGCCAGGATACGGTACAACAAGATCTCTCCGCATTGATGATGGGACTGCAAAGCCACGCAGCCCCTTGGAAAGCAGTTTCCTGGTTTCTTCCTTCCTTCCTCCCTCCCTCCCTCCCTCTCTTTCTTTTTAAATTAATTATTTTGACACAGAGAGAAAACACGAGTAGGAGAGGGAGAAGGAGAAGCAGACTCTCCATGTGGCAGGGAGCCGGACGCTGGAATAGATCCCAGGACCCTGAGATCGTGAACTGAGATGAAGGCAGACACTTCACCGAAGGAGCCCCCCAGGTGCCCCCAGACAACAGAATATTACCAGCACTGCACACAAATGAGCTGTCAAGCCACAAAAAGTCACGCAGGAACCTTAGAGGCACGTTACTGAGTGAAAGCAGCTGGTCCGCAAAGGCCGCAGGTGCACGACTCTAACTGTGACCTGGAGAAGGCAGGACGGTGCACGCGGTAGACACACGCGTGGTTGCCAGGAGGGGGTGGGGGGAAGCAGGAACAGGTGGGGCCCTGAGACGCCTCCGTTTAACAGTGTAATGGGGGATGCCTGGCACTGCACCTTGTCCAGACCCACAGGACATCTAACACACAGAGATAAACCGTGTTGAAGCCGCAGGCTCTGGGTGATGGCGTGCTCACGGGGGTTCCTGGATGGTAACACATCTCTGGATCGGGGTGGGGAGGCTCAACCCCGAGGCTGAGCGGTGGGACAGGTGGTCCATGGGAAACCTCTGTGCCGTGTCCTTGATTTTGCTGTGAAACCACAGCCTTAGAATGAATGGAGCCCCCACCGTACTGGGTTACTCCCTTGCTCAGAGCCAGCGTACCTGTGCAAATGACACTCAGCATGGGGCTCACACTGGTGTCTGTGAGACCCCCAGGGCCCCGGCTCTCAGGGCCCCCACCTGCCCACAGCCTGCCAGCTGGCCTGCTGGGGCACCGCGGTCCCTGGAGGACCCCTCTCTGCACTCTCCGGAGGACTGACCCTCCTACCGTGGGGTGTGGTCCTCCCAGGCCGTCCAGCACCGTTGGCTTGAGATGGCCAGAGGCTCTCACCCCTCGTCACCCGTCTGCAGCACTCAGCCCAGGTGGTGGCTGTCTGCCTTGTGTGCGAGCCGAGCCCCGAGCCTGGCACAGGCTGCTCCCACACAGGTGGATGCCGCCTGTCCCAGCAAGGTGGCCCGGAGCCAAGCCCCGAGCCTGCGTCACAGCGGCCACGGCACCGGCTGCTCCCGCACGGGTGGATGCTGCCTGTCCCAGGAAGGTGGCCAGGCAGGGGCGGGCGGCCCAGGGTTTGCAGTGTCTGTGGTGAAGCGCATGTGTGGTGAGCATTGCCGTGCACAAGCTGGAGTCTCGGGCGAGCACTGAACTGGGCACGTGGGTCAGTGACACAGGTAAGGATCCGTAGCACGCACGCACACACAGACTCTGCGCACTGGCTCTAGACATGTCCCACACTCCATTCCTAAAGGATGGGAACAGGGCGGGACACAGCCCTGACAAGCTGCAGGGGACAGGAGGGCCTCGCCAGGGAGCAGCCCCAGGGGAGGGGGCCCAGGCAGTAGGGGGGTGGGGCTGCTTCCAGCGGCCCAGGGCAGGTTGTGTGTGTGTGTGTCCGGGGGGGATGTGGCAGCCCCGCCCTCCCCTCCGAGGCCCCGCCTCCGAACCTCCACACCCTTCCACCCCCGCCCCCGGCAGTCCCGCCTCCGAGTCCCCGGCCCCGCCCCCAGGGTCCCACCTTGAGTTCCAGCCCTCGAAGCCCCGCCCCCGAGTCTCCACCCCCTCCGGCAGTCCCGCCTCTGACTCCCCGGCCCCGCCCCCAGAGTCCCAGCACTCGGAAGCCCCGCCCCAAGCACCAGTCCTCGAAGCCCCGCCCCTCCGAGGCCCCGCCTCTCCATGACCCCCGCCCAGCCCGCAGCGGCGCTCCGGGTCACCTCGGGTCAGCTGCGGCTTCCCCGGTCCCTGCTTGACCTCAGGGTGAATCAGGCACACGCGCTGGGTCCCCACCGGCAGCAAAGGGTCCCTCCTCAGTAGCTCCTCCTCCTCTTCTTCCTCCTCCGCATCTTCTGGCTCCTCCTCCTCCTCTCCCGCTCGGCTTCTCGGGCCATTAGCCCGTGGGCCCCGTCCTCCACTTCCTCGCCCCTTGAGGCCCCCGGACCCAAAGGCGGCGAGCGCGCGATTGGGGCACGCCGGCAGCCACGGCGCAGCTCTCGGAGCCCCGCGGCCGCGAACCACGCGAGACAGCCAGGGCCCGGGGCGGACGGCGGCCCGCAGGGCCCACATCCCGCGATCGCCCGCACGCAATGGGGCGGAGCTTCGGGGGCGTGCTCCCGTGCAGACTCCCCATTGGCCGCCGGGTGTCACGTGCTCGCCGCCGCCTGATTGGCGGGCGCGGTTGCGGGCGGGCAGGGCTTGGGATGCTGCCGCCGGGGACGAGCTTCGCTTCCGCGGGGCCTGCTCTCGGCGGACGCCCGCGCCAGGTAGTGCAGCCAGCGGGGCCAGGCGCCGGCATCCGCCCCGGGGCAGGCGCTTCCCCACACGCGTCCCTCTGCGGCCTCCGCGCGGGATCGGGGTCTGCTCCTGGGGGTCTGTTCCCGTCCCCGGGGGTCCCACGTCCTGCCTTGGGGGGTCCGAGTGCCGCCGCGGGGGGTCCGAGTGCCTTCCCGGGGGTCCCACAGCTGCCTTGGGGGTCCGAGTGCCGCCCCGGGGGGTCCCACATCCTGCTTTGGGGGTCCGAGTGCCGCCCCGGGGGTCCCACATCCGTCCTGCGGGTCCGAGCGCTGCCCCGTGGGTCCCACATCCTGCCTTGAGGGTCCGAATGCTGTCCCGGGGGTCCCACATCCTGCCTGTGGGTCAAGTGCTGCCCCGGGGGATCCTGTACACCGCCTTGGGGGTCGGAGTGCTGCCCCGGGGGTCCCACATCCTGCTTTGGGGGTCCGACTGCTGCCCGGGGGGGGGGGCACATCCTGCCTTGCAGGTCCGAGTGCCTCCCTGGGGGGGTCGTGAACGCTGCCTTGGGGATCTCAGTGCTGCTGGGGGCGGGTCTCACATCCTGCCTTGGGGGTCCGAGTCTGCGGGGGGCGGGTGTGTGTCCCACATCTTGCCTTGCACGTCTGAGTGCTGCCTGGGGCTGGAGGGGGGGTTCCCACATCCTGCCTTAGGGGTCTGAGTGCTTCCTCAGAGAGTCCACTTCCTGCCTTGCAGGTCCGAGTACAGCCCCAGGGGTCCAGAACCCTGCTTTGAGGGTCCGAGTGCTCCTCCAGCGGTCCACATCCTACCTTGGGAGTCCAAGCTCATTCCAGGGATTCCCGAACTCTGCCTTGCAGGTCCCAAATGCCCCCAGAGATCCCATATACTGCTTTGGGGGTGTGAGTGCAGCCCTGGGGATCCCAGGACACTTCCTTGGGGGCATCTGACCTGTTCCCCGGGGGTCCTGAAGCCTGTAGGATCTGGAGCCTGGTGGGGGAGTGGGGGGCTCCTGAACACTGCTTGTAGGTTCTGAATGTAGCCTGGGGGGGTCGTGAAGTATGTGTTGGTAATCCAAGTGTGGCATGTGGGGTTCAGGCACTGGGGTTTGAACCAGCCGTGGGGGTCCTAAACTCTGCCTTGGAGATTCTGGTCCGGCTCCAGGGGTTCCAAAGTCTGCATCAGTAGCCTGCAGTGTGGCCCAGGGGCTCCAGACCCTACACTGTGGGGGAGGGAGGCAAAGGGAGCACCAGGAGTCCTGAACCCTGCCGTGGGAGTCCTCTCTCATCCCTGGGGCTCTGGAACCTTGCCTTGGGGGGTCCTAGCCAGTCCTTAGGAGTCTGGAAGTTTTCATGGCATGTCTGAGTTTGGGCATCCCCGGTGCTGGTTGGGGGTCTGAATCCTGCCTGGGGGGGTTCTGAAGTCTGTGCTGGTAGCCTGAGTGTGGCCGCAGAGGTCCCAGGACCTCCTTGGAGATCACAGCCTGGCTGGTGAATGTGGTGTGGAGTCCACTGGGTGCAGCAGGGATTGGGGGGTGGGCTGGTTCCGAAGGAGCATCCCTCCTGTTCAGACTGTGATCCGTTCTGTTCTCCAGGAAAAATCCCAAACAGCATGGTGTTGCAAGCTGTCACTAGGGGGTTCTTGTTTTCACAGAGCCGCAGTTTTAATTGAAATGTTCCTTTTTAAGTGTGTGCAGAAAGCTGTGGTCTTTCTGATGTTTAGAGAGAGGATGTGACAGCTCCTCGTTCTGACACATGCAGTGAGGGAAATGCCAGAGGATTACAGGGGGACGTAGCCCAGGAAAGCAACTCAGTTGCTATGTAGGATGGGTGTGGGGGATGAAAAGCAGCGTTTGAGATGGTGTTACTAGCGGGATCCGTCCTAGGCACAGCCCGAGCAAAATGTGACCAAGTTGAGCAGAATTAAATGGAGACGTCGATCGTTTGTGTTAAAGAAAATGGGCAAACTCAGATTGTCGTCCCACTCAGATTGTTGCCCGTGAAGCCCTGGACGGGCCATTGTTCCTGGATGCCATTTCCTGGTGGGTGGAGTGAGAGACTGGATTAAAACTTGCAGGAATGAATGCTCAAGTGTGTGCGTTCTGGGCGGTGTATATCCTTCCGTGTTTGGCCCCCCGCTGGCCCTCTGTTCCGTCGCATGGCTCGAGACTGCCAGGCACAGGGAATGTGGATGAGTGAGCCCATGGAAATACCACTGGGTCTGATGTCCCCGCGAGGGTGTCTTTGGAGGGCCTGGGTCTGAGATGCTGGGGTGGCGCCTGTGTGCAGAGGGAGGCTGGCTGGAGCTCGCATGGCCACCCGCCGCGAAGCTGTTACGCCACCTGGCGTAGGATGCGGGCAGGTTCCCTCATGCAAGCCTTCCCTCCTCTCCAGGGGAGTGCAGTCTTACTTGAGGGGAGAAGAGAAGAGCTGCCGGAGCTCATGTTTCCAGGGCTGTGTCGGGCACCGGGCTCTCCGTGGGACACATACACCTCTCCCCGTTCTCCTCCGCTTGCTGTCCGGGCTGGATCCCCGGCACTGTGCCCCGGAGCCTGCCTTCCCAGCGGTTTCTAGGGGCGGGTGGGGGAGGGACGCGGCGAGGATTAACGCCAGATAATGAGGTAACGCATTTTTTTACGGCTTTACTATTGATGGTGTGTCTTATGGCTGCGGACAGAGGGTAGACGGTTTCCTCTTAAGTAAGTTGAGAATCCTACCACCTTACCTTCACGCAGATGGAGAGCTCTCTGGAAGCAGTGTCTCCTGATTATTATACACAGTGCAGACATGGTGCTGGGGCTGTGGGAAAGATGGGGAAGACAGGTGAAGACAGGTCCCCCCGGGTAGATGCGCTGTGTACGGAACACGAGGGGCTCCACGCCAGTGTGGAGGGAAGCACTCGCGTTTTGGCTCGGTTTTGAAAGTATTCCATTGTCTGGATGGTCAAATATCCGTGGTTTGTAAAGTGCATGGTGGATGGCGTGGTGAGATGCATCATGAGGGGAGAGACCCCAAACCACGCATAGCGGGTTAGAATCAAGGAGAGCCGGGGGTGTAGGATTGAGCCCTCTGCCTCCGCACACATGGACCACGCTGAGACCGTGCTTTCTGTAAGCGGAGCCACTCCCAATTCCTGGGCATTGTCTCGGTTTTGTTGCTTTCTTCCCTCTGCTGACAACCGTTTAACAGCGTCCAGGGGCAGACGATGTACTCAGCGTCCCCCGTGTTTGGAAGCGTGTGTACCTTTGAGAGAGACGAGCGTGTGGGGGTGGCTTGCAGATCCCAGGGCTTCATGCCGCGATCTGACTTTTCTTGTGTCTTAGTGGACGGTCTCGCCGAGAGGGGGTGAAAGCCGTGTCGGTGTGCGGCGGCCGTGGCCGGGACGGTGTGTCGGTAAGTGCTTGTGCTCAGGGAGCTCGCGGCCAGCTTTCTATACGCTTGTTACGTGGGCCTAACGTGCATGTTTCCCTCTGAGAAAGAAAAGTGCCGTGTTTGTGTGGACGAGGACGTGGACAGAAGAACACAGAAGGAAATACAAGTCACCCGCGTGTGACCATATAGCGGTCACTGAAGATTTTGGTGTATATTGGTGCAGTCTTTTTGTTTTTCCTTTTTTTTTTTTTTTAAAGTAATCTCTACACCCAACGTGGGGCTTGAACTCACAACCTGAGATCAAGGGTGGCGTGCTGTACGAACTGAGCCAGCCAGGCACCCCTCTTCCACTCCTTTTATATACATGCACATACGTGTACATATGTTCTTGCGTATCTGTACACACGCATGTGTGTGTAGATATATGTCCCAACATTTAATTAAAAGTGGGTTCACATTACATATATTATAAAATTTTAAGCTTCGGGGGTGCCCGGCCGGCTCAGTTGGTAGAGCACGTGCCTCTTGATCTTAAGGTCATGAGTTCGAGCCCCACGTGGGGCGTGGAGTCTCCTAAAAAAAGCAGAAACAAACGAAAAAGGAAAAAAACCCTGAAGCTTGAAAGGGATACGGAGTGTACTGTGAGTGAGTGTGCAGCCGTGTGATCTGCTGGCTGCTTGGTCGTGGAGTTAATCATAATCCCTTACGTGACCTGGCCGGTTCCGTGACTATGGGGTGTGACGACTATGTCGTGAGAGGACTGTTTGTCACCGCTCCTGATTTCAGGGTGAAACTAGTGAACAGCAGCCCGACTGTAGTCTGGGGGCGTTGCACGGGCGCTGCCGTGTGGGGGGTTACTCCTTGTGGCCGCAGAATGCGTGAGAAGCTATGAAGTCCGCTCTGTGGCCCACATGTGGGCACGTACGGAAATATGCCTCTGTTCCTCGCGGGTGAACGCAGTGGCGGGTAGATGTACATTTAACATTTTACGAGACCGCCAAGCTGCTTTCCCACGTGGTTGTACCGTTTCACATTCCTGTGGGCAGGTGGGAGAATTCCCGCCGCTCCCTGTCCCCCCGCCCCAGCACCTGTCAGCATGTTTGATCTTAGCTGTTCAAATGGTGGTGGCTTGGTTTCAGTCTGTATCTCCCTAGTGCCTAATGAACTCAGCATTCTTCCCTGTGCTTACTGTCCCATCTGTGTATATTTTCTGGTGACGAGTCTGTTGCAATCTTTCGAGGGTCGTTTTTATTGACTTGTTTGTTTTCTTGTTGCGTTTCAAGAGTTCTTTATAAAATATTGGTGAAGGCCCTTTATTAGATTACGTGGTTTGCGAGTATTTTCTACCAGACACTGGCTTCTGTTTTCATTCTGGTTTTTTTTTTTTTTTTAAGATTTTATTTATTTATTTGGGACAGAGGCGAGGGGCACAAGCAGGGGGAGCAGCAGGCAGAGGGAGAAGCAGTGTGGACACTGATCAGGGAGCCCAACGCAGGGCTCGATCCCAGGACCCTGGGATCATGTCCTGGGCCGAAGACGGATGCTTAACCTACTGAGCCACCCAGGTGCCCCTTCATTCTGTTAACAGTGTATTTTACAAGAGCAAAAGTTTTGAGTTTTGATAGAGTCCATTTATCAATTATTTCTTTTGTGGATTACACGTTTAGTGATGGATCTAAGCATTTTAACCCTAGATCGCAAAATTTTTCTCCCATTTTTCTTGTAAGAGTTTTACGGTTTTACATCTTAACTTTTAGGTCCTTGACTGATTTTTATGTGAGCTGAAAGATGTGGGTCAGAGCTCATTGTTTTGCATGTGGACGCCCAGTTGTTCAGTACCATTTTTAAGCAGACTATCCTTTATCCATCGAGTTTCTTTTGCAATCTTATAAAAAGCCAGTTGACCATAGTTAAGTGGTTCTAGTTCTGGACTTTGTCCTGTTCCTCTGATCTATGAGACTATCCTTTTGCCAGGACCACACAGTCTGGATTACTATAGTTATTTTTTTTTAAGATTTTATTAATTTATTTGACAGAGAGAGAGACAGCCAGCCAGTGAGAGAGGGAACACAAGCAGGGGAAGTGGGAGAGGAAGAAGCAGGCTCCCAGCCAAGGAGTCTGATGTGGGGCTCGATCCCTGATCGCCGGGATCACGTCCTGAGCCAAAGGCAAACGCTTAATGACTGAGCCACCCAGGCGCCCCTGAATTACTATAGTTTTATACTAAGATTTGAAATTAGATGGTGTGAATCCTCCAACTTTGTTGTTTTTGAAAATTGTTTGGACTGTCCTAGTTCCTTTTTCTCTCCATATAAATTTTAGAATCAGCTTGCTAATATCTAGAAAAACTTATGCTTGGATGTTGATTGGGATTTTGCTGAATCTGTAGATCATGTTGGGTTGTGTTCACATTGTAATACTCTGAAGTCTTCCAGTCCATGAACATGGGATGCTTTTCCATTTATCTATATCTTCTTTAATTTCTTGTAGCAATCTTTTGTACTTTTCATCATCCAGGTCTTTCACCATCTTGGTTAAGTTAATTCCTATGTATTTTATTCTTCTTGATGCTACTGTCGTTGGAATTGTTTTTGTAATTTCCTTTTCAGATTGCTCCTTATTGGTGTGTAGAAATGCAGCTGATTTTTGGGTGTTGGCTTTGTATCCTGCGACTTTACGCGATTCATGTATTAGTTCCCAGAGTCTGTGTGGGTGTGTCTAGAATTGTTAGGGTCTCTACATGTAAAATCATGTCATCTGTAGAACAGTTTGACTCTTTCCTTTCCAATTCTGATGTTTTTCTCTCTTTCTCTGTTGCTCTGTGTGGTTGCCCTGGCTTGAATTTCCATTACTGCGTTAAGTGGAAGTGGCACAAATGAACATTCTTGCCTTGTTCCTCATCGTAGATGAAGCCTTTCTGCCTCTCACCATTGCGCGTGATATTCACTGTGGGTTTTTCATAGATGGCTTTGGTTACATTGAGATAATTTCCTCCCCTTCTTAGTTGGTTCTTTGTCTGTCTGTGTGTGTATCATGAAAGGGTATTGAATTTTGTCAGATACTTTTTGTCAATCAGTTGAGTTGATCTTGTGATATTTTTCCTTAATTCCATTGATGTGATGCCTTACGTTGGTCAGTTTTTGTATGTTGAACCAACCTTCTACTTCAGAAGTAAGTCCTGTGTGGTCATGGTGTATAGTCCTCTAACATGCTGCTAAGTTCTGTTTGCTGGTATTTTGTTGAGGATTTTCACATCAGTGTTCATGAAGAATATTGGTCTGTAGTTTCCTTGTAGTGTCTCTGTCTGGCTTTGGAATCAGGGTAATAATTCTGGCTCCCTGGAATGCATTGGGAAGTGTTCCCTCCTCTTCAGTGTTTGGAGAAGTTTGGGAAGGATTGGTATTAGTTCTCCTTAAAACCTTTGGTAGAATTCCTCGGTGACACTTTCAGGTGAATTCAGGGCTTCTCTTCTCAGGAGATTTTGATTACCGATTCAATCTCCTACTAGTTATATGTGTATTCAGATTTTTCACTTCTGTGTGACTTACTCTTGGTAGGGTTTGTGTTTCTAGAAATTTGTCCATTTCATATAGGTTATCCCATTTGTTGGTGTGCAGTTGGTCACAAGACTCTCTTCTAATCCTATTTCTATGGAATCTGTAGTAATGCCCCCACTTTCATTTCTGATTTTTATAATATGAGTCTTCACTCTTTTGTCCATAGTTCATCTAAGCTGAAGTTTTCTTAATTCTGTTATGTTTTGGAAGAACCAACTTTTGGTTTCATTGGTTTTCTCTGTTGTCTATTATCTGTTGTGTTTATCTCAGTTCTATTTCTTTTTTAGTTCCTTCCATCTGCTACCTTTGGATTCCATTTGTCCTTTTTCTCGTTCCTCAAGGCGTATACTTGCATTGTTGATCGGGGATCTTTCTTGGTTTTCAGGGTTGGCACTTACAGCTACAAATTTCCTATTAGCACTGCGTTCCCAGTGTCCCATTAGTTTTAGTTGTGCTGTGTTTTTGTTTTCATTTTCCCTAAGTATTTTCTAATTGCCCTCTCTGATCCACTCATTTTTTTAAAAAAGATTTTATTTATTTCAGAGAGACTGAGAGAGAGAGACAGAGGGAGAAGGAGCAGAGGAAGGGGCAGAGGGAGAGGGAGAAGCAGACACTCCAGTGAGCAGGGAGCCTGACATGGGGCTTGATCCCAGGACTCTGGGATCATGACCTGAACTGAAGGCAGACGCTTAACTGACTATGCCACCCAGGTGCCCGAGATCCACTTGTTCTTCAGTAGTATGTGTTTTAATTTCCACAGTTTTGTGGATTTTCCAGTTTTCCTTCTGTTACTGATTTCTAACTTCATTTCATTGTGGTCAGAGACGATACTTTGTATGTTAACTACTGAGTGGAAGGTGTGTGCTATTGCTGGGTGGGGGGTTTAGTATCTATGTCTTAGATCTAGTTGGTTTGTTAAGTCCTTTTTGTCCTCACTTGTCTTCTGTCTGGTTGTTCTATCCCTTATCGAGAGTGGGGTATTGAAGTTGCCCTCTGTTGTACGTAGCATGGTCCATTTCACCATTCCATTCCATGAACATGGTATAGCTCACTGTTTCCGAAGGTCTTATTTGATTTTTTTCATCAAACTCTTGTAGCGTTCAGGACACAGACCCTACATGTATTTTGTTAGGTTGATATCTAAGTATTTCATTTTTGAGGAGCTGTTGTATTTGGTACTTTTTTTTCTTAATTTCCACGTGCAGTTTTTACTGCTTGTTTATAGAAATATGATTGATTCTGTGATAGTGACCTTGTATTCTGTGGCCTTGCTAAATTCACTGTTGAGTTTGAGGAGATAGTTCGATACGTCCTCTGGGACTTTCTACATAGCCAATCCTGTCATTCTCCAATAGAGGTAATTTTACACCTTCTTTCCCAATCGGGTGACTTTCATTTCCTTCTCCTGTTCGCTGCATGGAGTAGGACTTCGAATGCATTGTGGAGTAGAAGTAGTCGGCCTTGCTGCGTTCTTGGCCCAGTGTGAATGCAGGTGTGGAACAAGCATCCAGTCCTGGGTGGGGAGGGAGACTCTGGCCTCTAGTGCTGATTAGTGCCTCACGTGGTGCTGCTGGCCACACAGAGCACTTTATACCTTCTGTCTCTACTTGTCTTCTTAGCCTCTGAGAACTGGGTTAAAATCTAAAGCCATGAAAGGCATTTTCTGTAGCGTATGGAGGATAGGAAAGAGGGAGCAGTGGACGTAGTTCAAGGTGGAGTAAATGGCAAACCAGTTCATGCTACGTCCCAGGGATAACAGGTACCAATAGCCAAACCTGAGACTTTCTTACTTGAAATCATTATACACTTGCCGAAGAGTTCCGAAAACAGTACAGAAAGTGAATGTCTTCCTGTCATCCTGATGCCTCACGTGAGTATCACACCACGTGTGCGTCATCTCACAGTCTCTGTGCATACGTGTACATTTGCAAATTCATCTTCCCGAAGACACTTGAGAGTGCATTCCTGAGGCAAGGCCTTTAATGACACACGTGTCAATGTGGGGTTCCTACAGGCGGGACCAGGTGTGCGTTGCAGTGGGGTTACTGGTGGCAGTGAGCCAGCCTGGCCTAGCCCTAGAGCCCTCCGACGTTCTCGGTCATGAAGACCGTGTCGTAGAGGCCCACAGTGTAAGGGTGTAGGGGTGTGGTGCTAACATGGGCACTTGTCCTGCAGACCCTCTCTGCCCCAGGATGGCCCTCGAGGACTCACAGTGTCAGCGTGCCCTTGGTGGGCCATAGTTTAGTGGGCAGGGGGGCATTGGGTCAGGGCAGGCATGGCCCTGGTTCTCTCACTGCATCCGTGTTGGTCCTCGTGCAGTAGTTGCAGCCCACTAGGGAAGGTCACACTGCTATTGGGCAGGTGTGCCCGTGAGTGATCCTCAGGTTCCCCTGTCTGCATATGTGGCCCCAGCTTCTGCCAGCACCCCCAGGTTTCACTGTCTCCATGACTCCCAGGTTTGCCACCTTTGTGCATGACCCCAGGTTCTTTTGTGACTCCCTCGTTCTGCTGTGTGCACCCGTGACCCCTGGTTCTGGGCTACCCTCCTTGTGCCCCATGAGGCTGTGGTGGTCACAGCCCTGCTTCTGCTGGGCCATTGGGCCCCACGAGCCCCTAGAGACAGGGATAGCTGGCTCACCTGTCCCACAGGACTGACTTCCCCTGACCTTGCTGGTCACTGGCCCGAGCTCCCCATCTCCATCCTGGGCTCTGATCAGTGGAGTGATGGGTACCCCATAGCCCTGAGACACAGCCCTCGGGATTGGGTTCAGAACGGCTTGCTGTTCCCTGGACACTGGTGGTCATGGCTGTGGCTGCAGCAAGTGGACTGGGTGTGTCAGGCTGGGACGGGGGCATGGGTGGGGAGATGGATGAGGACACGGGCACCATGGAGGTTGGTGTATGAGCACTCAGCTGAGGGCCTGGCGAGAATCAGAGGCTCTGGCTAAGGCCTCTGTCCTGCAGCCACAGTGGGTGACTCGGGGTGGCTGCCTTCCTTGCCCCGGGGCCCCTGGTGGTAATGGGCAGTTGTAGCGGCTACTTCCTGGCCGTGCCTCCTCAGTCCGGCAGTGAAGGGGTCCCGTCATTAAGCTGGCCTCCAGGTATCAGCGTTTCCTGGCTCTTCACATGCCACTTTCTGGTTGTAGATGCAGGAAGGACCCTCGGGGGGCCGGGATGCCGGTAGGAGTGGACCCCGACGGCGAGGCCGGCGTTCCTGCGGGAGGCTCAGGAATCAGGCTGGCCAGTTCATCTCCGTGGTGACCGTCTTTGAGGTGATGGCCAGGAGGAGGAGCTCCATACTGGTACTGACCACTGCTGGGAGGGATCACGGGCTGGGTGGGTTGTGAAGTGCTTCTCTGCATCAGGCTAGGCGCTGGCCTGCTGGCACATGGATCCTGGAGGCTGTCATCCCTTCACGGCCTGCCCGTCGAACCACAAGCCCACTAGGGCCCAACGGGACCACCAGGGCACTTCCCCTCCCCGTCCTGAGACACGGCGTCGCCTCCCTTGTCCTCAGGCTCAGTGTCCCCTCCACATCCTCAGACACGGCATCCCGCCCCGTCCTGAGACACGGCATCCCCTCCCCCATCCACAGACACGGCATCCCCTTCCCATCCTGACACATGGCGTTCCCTCCTCTGTCCTGACACACGGCGTCCCCTCCCCATCCTGAGACACGGCATCCCCTCCCCCATCCACAGACACAGCATCCTCTTCCCCATCCACAGACACAGCATCCCCTCCCCATCCTTAGACATGGCGTCCCCTCCCTTGTCCTCAGGCTCAGTGTCCCCTCCACATCCTGAGACATGGCATCCCTCCCCGTCCTGAGACATGGCATTCCCTCCCCCATCCACAGACATGGCATCCCCTCCCCATCCTGACACAAGGCGTTCCCTCCTCTGTCCTGACACACTGCGTCCCCTCGCCATCCTCAGACATGGCGTCCCCTTACTTGTCCTCTGGCTAGTGTCCCCTCCCTGCTCTGTGGCGTTGATGCCTCCTGCCCCAGGGGGCTGGGGTCTGTCCCGCACCCTCCCTTCCAGGTGCCCCGCAGTGCAACCCCTCCTGGGGCTGGGAACCCCGCCTCCCTGCCCAGAGACTCAGGTGAGCAGACACGGCTTCTGGCTGGTGCAGGGAAGGCTGTGTGGAGCCCGGACCTGTTGGATATGAAAGCCGTGAGGATGTGATGGTGGGTGGGGCACTGCTGCGGGGTCTCTCCTGAATTGCCAGGTGTCTGCAGCTGTGTTGGTCTTGACAGTGGATTCCCAGGACAGCGCCCCCTGTGCCGGCCCTGTACCACGGCGGTGCAGCCCTGCGTGTGGGGGCGGCTGCACCCTCCTCGCCCTCCCCCGGGACATGGGGCTTCCGGTGTGGGGGGGCAGCCCGGTCAAGTCCTCCTCTGGTTTTAGGCGCAGGGAGCACCCTCGGGGGGCCAGGATACCAGCGGGCCGGGCAACCGCCGGCGAGGGCGGCCGCCACGGAAGCACCGCAAGAGGAAAGTGGCCATCACCACGGAGGTGACCCTCTTTGAGATGGTCGCCCTGGGGAAGAACTCCGTGCAGGTACTGCCCGCTGCGGGGGGAGGGGTGGCGTGCGGTGGGGCGGGTGTGGGGGGCGGCAGACACGGGCGCCCGCCTGGCATCAGTCGCTCCTCTGTGCCACATGGAGGCTAGGTTGTCCCCACGGAGTCAGGTCCCCACCCACTGCAGCCTTGTGCTGCCTGGGCTGCCCGGCCGCCATGTATGCCCGTCACATGCACCTCACACACGTACATGCACACGAGTGCTCAGCACTGCCGTCACACGACCTCATCACACACACGTACACGTACATGTACACGAGTGCTCAGCACTGCCGTCACACGACCTCATCACACACACGTACACGCACACGAGTGCTTGTAGCTGCCGTCACACAACCTCATCACACACACGTACACGCACATGCGTGCTCAGCGCTGCCGTCACACGACCTCATCACACGTACCACACGCAGCGTGCTCAGGCGCTGCCGTCTGCGACCTCATCACACACACGTACACGCACACGCGTGCTCAGCGCTGCCGTCACACGACCTCATCACACACACGTACACGCACACGCGTGCTCAGCGCTGCCGTCACACGACCTCATCACACATACGTACACGTACATGCACACAAGTGCTCAGCGCTGCCGTCACACGACCTCATCACACACACGTACACACACACGCGTGCTCATAGCTGCTCCGTCACACGACCTCATCACACACGTACATGCACACGTGTGCTCATAGCTGCTCCGTCACGCATAGCTCATCAGTCACACACACGCACGCTCACCACTGCCTGTCACGTGCCTGATCACGCACACACGCACTCACACACGAGTGCTCATCACTGGCCATCAGATGCACGTGTCCTCACGTCTGGCCCGTCCCACACTCCTCATCGCACATGCATGCTCACCACCGGCTGTTACCCCTGCAGACGGCTGTCGAGGAGTGGGTGCAGTCTTACAAGGAGGACAGGGAGCTGGCCCTGCTGGACCTCATCAGCTTCTTCGTCCAGTGCTGTGGCTGTGAAGGTGAGCCGTGCTCCTGGACGCGCGTGGGTGTCCCCACACATGGGCCCGCCGGGCCTGCCTGTCCTGCCCGCGTGTGGTTGTAAGAGACCAGGCGGGCTGGGGCTTTGGCCGAGGCTGGATTAGTAAGAGCGCTTGCTTCTTGTGAGCAGCGTTATCTCAGAGCGAAGGGTGATTGTTCTCCCAGAGAAAGCTCTGTCCGTGTCCAGACCCCAGGCCCTCAGCATATGACCTCACTTTGCCGACGTCAGCAGTACGATAGTCCTTAGGGTGGCCCTCGTCCCGTGAGACTTTGTCCTTGTAAGAGGAGGGACGCAGGGGTACCTGGATGGTGCAGTCAGTTAAATGTCCGACTCTTGGTTTCAGCTCAGGTCATGATCTCAGGGTGCTGGGATTGAGCCCCACGTCGGGCTCCATGCTCAGTGTGGAGTCTCCTTGAGACTCTCTCTCTCTCTCTCCTTCTGCCCCTCCCATCCGTGCTCTCTCTCTCAAATAAATTAATCTTAAAAAAGAAGAGGAGAAATGCAGATACAGAGGAGAAGCCACGTGAGGACAGAGGCAGAGATGGGAGGGATGTGGCCACCAGCCCAGGGACGCCTGGAGCCCCAGAAGCTGGAAGAAGCAGGAAGGACCCTCCCCCGGAGCCTCCGCTCTTTCCAAGTTGGGGTTGCTGTGGGTGGGCTTCAGCAGAGGGCCACACTGTGGTCCGTGACAGTTCCACGTCCCCTGTGCAGCGCCCGTGGAGCGGCTCGCCCAGGATGCTGACCAGTGAGCTGCTCTCGCGGGAGGCTCGGGGTGCAGGACGGGACATGTGTGGGGCCGGCACGCCCTCCCTCCCAGGGCTTTGGTCAGCACAGGATGTCAGCAGGGCCGAGGGCAGCAGGGCCGTCAGCCTCCCACGGGGACGTCTGGGTGCTGACGGACAGCTCAGGTTCTGCCGCAGGAATGCTGGAAGCTGAAGCTCTCCCCGCCGTCTGCAAGGGCGCTGTTGACTTACACACACGGAGCGTGAAAAGTACTCGGTCATACCCGGCGGGGAAACACCGACCCCTGCTGCCGTGTGCGTGCACTTTGGACGCACGGCGCTCAGGGAGAGACACAGACACACCACGCCACCCAGGGTGTGACCCCAAGTGCACGAAATGTCCAGAACGGGCATGTCCGCAGACGGACGGCATCTCAGTGGTTCCTGGGGCCAGGGAAACGGGAGGGGACCACCAGTGTCTGGGGGGTGGGGGCTTCCTGCAGTGGCCGTGGTGATGGTGCACTGCGGGAAATAAACACACTGCTGAGGTTCATGCTACGAGTGAGTCCCTCGTATGGTGTGTGCTTCCATGTCCATGAGTCGTCATCACCAGCGAACAACGGGGGCTTCCCCTTCCCTCCAGATCCTGACGCAGGAGCTGTGGGGGCAGGACCGGCCTGTCGGGAAGCCCCGGCGGCGGCGTCTAGCCGGGAGCCCTGAGGGTGCCTCGTGAAAGCCCCGTCGTGTTAGACACGCGGGAGCCACAGCGCGTGTAGACCCCAGCCAGTGAGGCTGGATTCTGTGGCCTCACTGTCCTATCTCAGGGATGAGGCCTTGTCCCCTAGGAGCAGGGCGGTCGGGTTGAACCGCGTTTCCTTCTTTCTCTCGCAGGGATGGTGACAGCCGAGCTCTACCAGAGCAACCAAGGCAAGAACGTGGTGCACAAAATGACCGAGAAGTTTGACCAGGTGGGGCGGGCTCCGCGCACTCCGTGAGCCCGGGCCTGAGGTCGCGGGAGCTTCCTCCTCAGCGTCGCTGCCCTGGATCCCCCGGGCACACGGGTTTACGGTCAAGCCTGGGGGTGGAAGGGGCTGAGGCATCCCCATCTCCAGGTAGAAGCCGTCCTTCTCTGCTTCCCTGGGAGAAGCCGGCCCTCTGGTGCTTTGCGGGCAGGACCACGTTGCTTTAGAAAGGAAAATGCAAACCTAAATTAGATATGGGACATTCTGTTATGTACGGGGAAGACGTGGTTATCACATGGTGCTCACGTGGCCTTCATCCAGAGGAAGAAACAGCAAGGCCGGCGGGTGCCTAGATGCGCCCTGCGCCCGTGCTGACCTCCTCCCCGCCGTTTGAGGAGTACGGCCCTGAACTTGGGCCTCGCGATGTTCCGGTGCTTGGGCTTTCTTGCATGCGCACCCCCGTGCATACCGGCCCTGCTGTGCCCGGCTTCCAGCTCCGTGCCGGGAGAGACCGGCGCTCAGCGTGGCGTCTCTACGGCTCTTCCCTCACACGCACACACAGTTTAGGAAAGACTTTCTATAAATGTGAATAATGTCGAGTAGACATCTATGTCATGGCTGTGGAATGTTCCATCGCATGCGTGTGTGTGGTTCCCATCCCCGTTCTGCTCCTGGTGGCCTTCGGGTCGGTTTCGGGCTTTGTGTGGCTGTGGACGTGCGACGTCCGTGGGTCCTGCTGTGTGTGTTCCCATGTGTGCGTGTAGCAAATGGTCAGAGTATGTGCACGTTTTACTCTGTGGTGTGACGCCGGCTTCTTTTCACAGCATCTCCACGGATGCGTGCCTCCGCATCCCGTGTTCGAGGCCATGTAGTTATTGCCAGTCTCGTAGTTGCATGCATGCCTTTAGGCACCCCATGTACGTGGAATCAGGCAGGATGTGTCCTTCTGTGTCCGGGTCACGTCTCAAGGTCCATCCACGTCCTAGCAGGCGCAGAACGTCTTCCTCTTCAAGGCTGCGTCATGTCCCGCTGTGTGCATGGACCATAGCTTGCTGATGGACTCGTCCTTTCAGGGAACACACGTAACATCTACATTAATTCCTCACAGTTTAAAATACTTAGTGACTTCAGAAAGTCTTGTGAATCAAGTCCGTGAACAGTAACTGTTTTCCTTAACTTTATTTGGAACGTCAACCCTAAGGAAAGGGGAAGAATACGTAGACTTCGCCTGCGTTCGGCAACTAATGCTCCGCCATCTTCACCTTACCCCCACGTGTGCACATGTGCCTCTGTGCATGCACACACGTGCACTGTGCACGTGGGCGAGCGAATGCGCTTGCGCGTGTGCCGTCTTCACCTTATCGTGCATGTGCCTCTGTGCGCGAGTGAATGCACGTGCGTGTGCCGTCTTCAGCTTATCCTCATGTGTGAGTATGTGCCTCTGTGCGGTGAATGCACACGTGTGTGCACCATGCACATGAGCGAGCAAATGCATATGCGCGTGTGCCATCTTCACCTTATCACCATGTGTGCACATGTGCTGTGTATGCACCTGTATGTGCACTGTGCACGTGGGTGAGCAAATGCGCTTGCGCGTGTGCCCTCTTCACCTTATCGTGCATGTGCCTCTGTGCGCGAGTGAATGCACGTGCGTGTGCCGTCTTCAGCTTATCCTCATGTGTGAGTATGTGCCTCTGTGTGGTGCATGCACACGCGTGTGCACCGTGCACATGAGCGAGTGAATGCACGTGCGTGTGCCGTCTTCAGCTTATCCTCATGTGTGAGTATGTGCCTCTGTGCTGTGCATGCACACGCTTGCACACGGTGTGCGTGAGCGAGCGAATGCATATGTGTGGCATCTTCATCTCATCCCCATGCATGTGCCTCTGTGCCGTGCATGCACACACATGTGCCCTGTGCATGTGAGTGAGTGAATACGTGTGCCGTCTTCATCTTATCTCCATGTGTGTGCATGTGCCCCTGTGCTGTGCATGCACATGCGTGTGCCCTGTGCACGTGAGCGAGTGCATGCAGATGTGCGCTGTACACATGGTGTGTGTGTAGGTCCATGAATGTGCACACATGTGTTTGCCACTGCTTGTGTTCCCCAGAACCACTTGCAAGGGGGCTGCAGACTGAATTGGGCCCTGGCTGTGTCTGCATGTGTGGCTGTGAACGCTCCAGTGTGACCGTGGTCCAGTCCTCCCTCTTGGGCCCACTAAGTCGCTGGAGGATAGCATCTGCGTGAAGGGGCTGCACGCATTACCGTGCCTGTCTCAGGGATGTCCTCACGTTTTGTTTCTGTCCCATTGAGGGTCCAGCTAAGGGTCCCACGTGACATTAGCCTCTGTCCCCAGGCTCCCTTGAAGCCCACAAGTTCGGCACTTTGGAGAGCTCAGGCCCGTAGTAGAGGAGGACGCCCTACTTTGCTTCCGGCCTCCATGTCCCTGAACTTAGTTCCTTCCTTGGGGTCACTGAGCATGGCCCTGACTTGACTGGGCCTCTTACTTCAGAGAACCCCCGTTGCTGGATCGGGATCCCGTTCAGTCTCCCCCCAGCTCAGAAGCAGCAGCGGCGGTGTTGCCAGTCCCCCAGCCTGTCTCCCTCATGGGAGACCCTGTGCTTCCCAAAGAGCAGGCCGCCGGACACATTGTAGGGAAATGCCAGAGTGTGAGGGCCCACAGCGGGCAGGGTGACATGCATGGCCACTGGCCGTATGGAGACGTGGCAGGGCAGCGTGAGAGGCTCCAGTGCTCCCCGGTCCTCTGCGCAGAGTGGTGTCTGTGCCGTGGTGTCTCCCGGTCCTGGCCTCCAGAGATGACACAGTGCATGTTCCGAGTGTCAGCCGTGTACACACGGCGGCTGAGCGCCGCAGACGCAGCCTGTCCCCCCCCCTCGCGAGGACACTGACGTGAAAGTGGACATGGACTGCTATTGTAGAGGCAGGGCGTGCACGCTGTCGGCTGCTCGGAGCCGCCCCCCCCCC
>NW_024423319.1:125170167-125176759 GCF_017311325.1 Ursus maritimus | reverse complement strand
GCGAGTGAATGCACGTGCGTGTGCCGTCTTCAGCTTATCCTCATGTGTGAGTATGTGCCTCTGTGCTGTGCATGCACACGCTTGCACACGGTGTGCGTGAGCGAGCGAATGCATATGTGTGGCATCTTCATCTCATCCCCATGCATGTGCCTCTGTGCCGTGCATGCACACACATGTGCCCTGTGCATGTGAGTGAGTGAATACGTGTGCCGTCTTCATCTTATCTCCATGTGTGTGCATGTGCCCCTGTGCTGTGCATGCACATGCGTGTGCCCTGTGCACGTGAGCGAGTGCATGCAGATGTGCGCTGTACACATGGTGTGTGTGTAGGTCCATGAATGTGCACACATGTGTTTGCCACTGCTTGTGTTCCCCAGAACCACTTGCAAGGGGGCTGCAGACTGAATTGGGCCCTGGCTGTGTCTGCATGTGTGGCTGTGAACGCTCCAGTGTGACCGTGGTCCAGTCCTCCCTCTTGGGCCCACTAAGTCGCTGGAGGATAGCATCTGCGTGAAGGGGCTGCACGCATTACCGTGCCTGTCTCAGGGATGTCCTCACGTTTTGTTTCTGTCCCATTGAGGGTCCAGCTAAGGGTCCCACGTGACATTAGCCTCTGTCCCCAGGCTCCCTTGAAGCCCACAAGTTCGGCACTTTGGAGAGCTCAGGCCCGTAGTAGAGGAGGACGCCCTACTTTGCTTCCGGCCTCCATGTCCCTGAACTTAGTTCCTTCCTTGGGGTCACTGAGCATGGCCCTGACTTGACTGGGCCTCTTACTTCAGAGAACCCCCGTTGCTGGATCGGGATCCCGTTCAGTCTCCCCCCAGCTCAGAAGCAGCAGCGGCGGTGTTGCCAGTCCCCCAGCCTGTCTCCCTCATGGGAGACCCTGTGCTTCCCAAAGAGCAGGCCGCCGGACACATTGTAGGGAAATGCCAGAGTGTGAGGGCCCACAGCGGGCAGGGTGACATGCATGGCCACTGGCCGTATGGAGACGTGGCAGGGCAGCGTGAGAGGCTCCAGTGCTCCCCGGTCCTCTGCGCAGAGTGGTGTCTGTGCCGTGGTGTCTCCCGGTCCTGGCCTCCAGAGATGACACAGTGCATGTTCCGAGTGTCAGCCGTGTACACACGGCGGCTGAGCGCCGCAGACGCAGCCTGTCCCCCCCCCTCGCGAGGACACTGACGTGAAAGTGGACATGGACTGCTATTGTAGAGGCAGGGCGTGCACGCTGTCGGCTGCTCGGAGCCGCCCCCCCCCCCGCCCATGGGCCTCGGAGCTGAACCCCCCCACTCACCCACAGGCCTCAGCCTCCGGGGGGGATGGAGACCACCTCCCAGCACCCCATGCTGCACGGGCCTGTCCTGCTGGGACCCGCTGTGGGCCCGGGGACGCTGGAATTCATCGGCACGTCTCGTCTGTCCTTGCAGGAGACCGGTCTTTACTACAAGAAGTTTCTGGCTTACCCCTGGATCCTGACCATCATGTGGCCAGAGAAGCTGGTAACACCCGTTCCACTGTTTAAGAATGGGGTGGTTCTGGGTGGTTTCCCAGCATGCCCGAGGCCGACGGAGCCCGGGGTAGCTCGTGTGGAGTCCCCAGCACGGGGTGGGCATCCCGATTGCCGACGAGGGACCGCGGGCTTGTGCCCGGCTCCCAGGAGAGCTGCACGGAGCTGGCCCCGCAGACAGGGTCCAGACTTCGCTGTGTCTGGACTGCAGCGAGGGGGCTCTACCTGACCTGACCCCATCCTGTCCACCCCGAGCGCACTGGAGCTGCCGCGTCGTGTCCACCACGGGACAGGACCTGACGGTGCTGAGTCCACACTGAGTGCACATAGGGCCCATGGCGTGCTGCTTCAAATGAGAACGGTGAAGCCAGACTCTGTCTGTGCGCAAGGGCACAGTCAGACCTGACCTGTCCAGCAAAGCTGAGTTCATCCAGTGAGTTCTGTCCACACTGCCACGTTTAGACTGGGTTGTGTTCTGTCTACACTGGTGCAGTTAGACTGGTCATGTTCTGTCTATGCTGGGATGTTCACACCTGACCATGTTCTGTCTGCACCATGTCATGGAGCCCTGACTATTCTGTCTACACTGGCACGCTTAGACCTGATCTTGCTCTGTCTACACTGACATGTTTAAACCTGATCATGTTCTGTCTACACTGGGATGTTTAGATCTGACAGTGTTCTGCTGTGTGTATGCTCTGTCATGGAGACCAGACTTTTGCATCTACACTGGCACATTTCGATCTGATCATGTTTTTGTCTACACTATGTCTTGGAGACCTGACTGTGTTCTGTCTACACTGGCACATTTAGACCAGATCATGTCCCATCTACACTGTATCATGGAGACCTGACTCTATTGTGTCTACACTGGCACACTGAGACCTGACAGTGTTCTGCCTACACTGCGTCATGTAGACCTGACGTGTTTTGTCTACACCTTGTCATGGAGACCTGACTCTATTCTGTCCACACTGGCACGTTTAGACCCGATCATGTTCTGTCCACACTGGCATGTTTAGACCTGACAATGTTCTGCCTACACTGAGTCATGTAGACATGCTGTGTTTGGTCTACACTGTGTCATGGTGCCCTGTGTTCTGTCTACACTGGCACATTTAGACCGGGTCGTGTTCTGTCTACATTGGTGCATTTAGACCTGACCATATTCTGTCTACCCTGGGATGTTTAGACCTGACAGTGTTTTGTTTACACTGTGTCAGGGAGCCTGACTGTTTTCCATCTCCACTGGCACGTTTAGACCTGATCATATCCTGTCTACACTGTGTCACGGAGACCTGACTCTTCTGTCTACACTGGCACATTTTGCCCGATCGTGTTCTATTAGACCTGAGCATGTTTTGACTACACTGGCACGTTTGGACCTGATCATATCCTGTCTACACTGTGTCACGGAGACCTGACTCTATTTGTCTACACTGGCACATTTTACCCGATCGTGTTCTATTAGACCTGAGCATGTTTTGGCTACACTGGCACGTTTAGACCCGATCATATCCTGTCTACACTGTGTCACGGAGACCTGACTCTATTCTGTCTACACTGGCACATTTAGACCGGGTCGTGTTCTGTCTACATTGGTGCATTTAGACCTGACCATATTCTGTCTACCCTGGGATGTTTAGACCTGACAGTGTTTTGTTTACACTGTGTCAGGGAGCCTGACTGTTTTCCATCTCCACTGGCACGTTTAGACCCGATCATATCCTGTCTACACTGTGTCACGGAGACCTGACTCTATTCTGTCTACACTGGCACATTTTACCCGATCGTGTTCTATTGGACCTGAGCATGTTTTGACTACACTGGCACGTTTAGACCTGATCATATCCTGTCTACACTGTGTCACGGAGACCTGACTCTATTTTGTCTACACTGGCACATTTTACCCGATCATGTTTATTAGACCTGACGATGTTTTGACTACACTGGCACGTTTAGACCGGATCGTGTTCCGTCTACGCTAGCACACTTAGACCAGATCGCGCTCCGCCTACGCTGGCACGCTTAGACCGGATCGTGTTCGGTCTACGCTGGCACGCTTAGACCGGATAGCGCTCCGTCTACGCTGGCACGCTTAGACCGGATCGCGCTCCGCCTACGCTGGCACGCTTAGACCGGATCGTGTTCCGTCTACGCTGGCACGCTTAGACCGGATCGCGCTCCGCCTACGCTGGCACGCTTAGACCGGATCGTGCTCCGCCTACGCTGGCACGCTTAGACCGGATCGTGTTCCGTCTACGCTGGCACACTTAGACCTGACCGTGTTCTGTGTACTCTGTGCTGCCGTCTCTGCGTGCTGTTGTGATGATCACTGTTGGCATGGCCCGACCAGTCAGGGTTTCTGTAACCGTCCACACCTGGGTGGAGATGGTTAGGGCACCGTGTGGCCGGCCTCTGGCCCAGTGACTGCAGGTGTCCCGTGGGCTGGAGGCTCACCTGCTGTCCTGCATATCGTTCATTCCTCACCATTTCGTGTGCACAGACAAGGTAACATGTATTAGTGCACGTCATGACGAGGGGGTGGGAGGTGTTCTCACGACTCGCACCGAGTTTGCAGAGTGAGGACCGACCTTGCAGACCGGGGTAGTGAGCTGGTCTAGCCTTGGAAAGGGGGGGTTTAGGGACATGTTTGTAACCTGTGATCTGGTCTAGCCTCAGACTGAGGGTTTCAGGACACATTTGCAATCTGGTTAGCAACCTGGTCTAGCCTCGGAATCGGGGGTTTTGGGACGTGTGTAACCCCGTTAGGGACTTAGTCTAGCCTCCGAATGGGGGGTTTCAGGACATGTTTGTAACCCGGTTAGCTACCTGATCTAGCCTTAGAATGGGGGGTTTTAGGACATGTTTCTAACCCAGTTAGGGGCCTGGTCTAGCCTCAGAATGGGGGCTTCAGGACACGTTTGTAATCCGGTTAGCCACCTGGTCCAGCCTCGGGATGGGGGGTTTCGGGACATGTTTGTAACCCCGTCAGAGCCCTGGCCTCACCTCCCAGTTGGGGACTGGTGCCGAAGGCCCACCCACATCAGGTGTTTGAAGCTGGGGTCTCCCTTTGAGCAAGTGCGCTCTACACGCGAGTCTGATCGCCAGTCCATGGAAGGGTACCCCTCCCCCTCACATCGCAGCCAACGGTGGGGGGCTCAGTGCGTTGGGGGGACAATGGTGGGAGCCTGTTGCCCAGGGACAGGGCTGAGGGAGTGGTATGCAGAAGGTGCAGGGGCGTGGGGCGTCCGGGGTCCCTGCACGGAGACGGAGGGTTGTCACAAAACACACTGAGGAAGTTTGGGCGCGGTGCTTGGGGGCCGTAGCATGAAGGGCTGGTGGGCGGTGGGGGCCCCGGCGGGGGGGTTTTGCGGCGCGGGCGGGGCGGTCCCTGGCGTGGGGGCCGGCGCGGGTGGTGGGGGCCCTGGCGCGGGCGGTGGGACCCCTGGCGCGGGGGTAGCAGTGGCGGTGGGGGCTCTGGCGTGGGGGGCGGTGCAGGTGGTAGGGCATGGTGTGAGAGGAAAGGTACATGATGCCCATGGGTCCCTGCCTGCAGGGGTGAGTGTGAGCAAGGCAGGGAGCTGTGAATGCAGCCCCTGCACATGCGGAGGTGGGGATGCGGTGCATGGGGTAGGGGTGGGGGGCACAGGGCTGCACCTGTGGGTAGAGCTTGAGGGCTGCGCAGTGCGTGAGGGGCGCACCGTTGGGGTATGCCTGACCCACCGCCATCCTCTGGGTGCTTGCAGGCTGCGCTGCACCCCTGCTGGGTTCGGGCCTCCAGCCTCAACCTCCTGGCAGGATTCACCTTCCCTTGGGGTCTCCTGCGGGTCCTGCAGGTAATTCAGACCAATTCCTACAACTTGATAGAGGAGAGGCTGGAGGTGAGAGGCTGGAGGCGGGGTCTCCTGACGGACATCTTGCCGTGCACGTGGAAAGAGGCTGGTGGTGGGTTGTCTGATGATTTGATTCCTGGGCACGTGGCAGGAAGGACGCAGGAAGGCTGACAGGCGGCCGGTGAGGTGGACACACCTGCAAGCCCGTCTGTGATCTCTTCCCTTCCCCATGCCCCGCCTCCGACTCCAGCCCCGGCAGAGTCACTGGTTTCTCCNNNGAGAGCAGGAATGGGCTGAGCCCCCAGGGCCAAAGTACTGCTTTTAAGGACCGTTCACTGTTCACGTCCGCGCCAAATATTTAAAGGGCCTGAATTCAGCGCGAACCAGGGTGGAAAACAGGAGGGCGAAGCTTCTCTGGGATGACGTTGGAGAGGTGCCTGCGGGCTTTCCTCAGGGCTGAGCTGAGGTCCTGGAGACCCGGCTCCTTCCCACATGTGCGGGTACACCCGGCACAGCCTACGGACTTGACCAGGGGGACGTGAGATCATTCGTCCAGATGCAGGGTGTGGGAGACGTGGGGTGACCCTGGTGAGTGTGGATATGTGACCCCCAGGTTCTGGGTCTCGGGGATGTTTACCAGGTGAGTGTGTGTATCTGACCCCCCCCCAGGTGCAGGTCTGGGAGATCTGGGGTCACCCTGAGTCAGAGCGGACGTGTGACCCCCCAGGTGCAGGTCTGGGAGATCTGGGGTCACCCTGAGTCAGAGCGGACGTGTGACCCCCCAGGTGCAGGTCTGGGAGATCTGGGGTCACCCTGAGTGACAGCAGACGTGTCACCCCCCTGAGTGCAGGGTCAGCGTGTGGTCATGTGACCCAGAGTCCCTTGTCGGGAGCAGAGCTCCGTGTGGTGATGGTGGCACGGGCCCACGCCCGGCACAGCATCTCACGCCCTCCCTTGTTCTGTCCTTAACGCAGCAAAATGACTTCTACCCGATCGTGGGGCCGGGGCCCTTCTGGAAGAGGTTCAGGGTGAACTTCTGCGAGTTCACGGAGCTGCTGGTGCACCAGACGCACTCCTCAGTGCTGTGTGACGGACACCTCATGGACACGGTGATCTGCATGCTCAGCGGCCTCACAAACTCGGCCGTGTACAGCCTGCGGCACACCAGCTCCCTGGCAGGTGAGACGCTGCACAGCGCCCCCGCCTGGGCTCCTGCTGGCTCGGGGGAGGGGCCAGAGGACACGGGGGGGGGGGG
>NW_024423319.1:125168893-125170121 GCF_017311325.1 Ursus maritimus | reverse complement strand
AGGGGCCACGGGTCTAGGGTCTGTGGGGGAAGGGGCCGTGGGCCACGCACACACAGGAAGGGGCCTCAGCCTGGGCTCCTCCTGCCCCAGGGCTGGTGTCCACACCCGGGGCCTCCAGTGTGCTGGCTTGCAAGGGGTAGAGGCTGCTGGGCGGGTGGACGCCAGAGCCGGAGGGGGTGGAGAAGCCACAGAGGGACGTTGGCTGGAGGACGACCACTGACTGGTGTGGCCAACGGCACAGAGTTGGTCCTGTTCACCTTCCACGGCAGAGGCCACGACGACTGGGCACCATGTGCAGGGCTGACATTGGAGAGAGGGTGGGCTCTTCAGTCCCAGGGCTGACCCCCAGGCGTGTCCTGTCCCTCTGTCCCCACAAGAGCCCACAGGCTGGCCCAC
The DNA here is from genome assembly GCF_017311325.1 of Ursus maritimus. Taxonomy (NCBI): domain Eukaryota; kingdom Metazoa; phylum Chordata; class Mammalia; order Carnivora; family Ursidae; genus Ursus; species Ursus maritimus. The sequence goes on along the minus strand of NW_024423319.1, from coordinate 125,169,725 downwards.
CCGGGTGTGTCCTGTTTCTCCCGTCCCTGAGTTATCTTTTCTAAGTGACTATTAATTCCACAAATCGGGTTATTGATCAGGCGTCACACCTGGGTGTAGCTTCTCCCCGAACACAGGCCGAGTGGTCAGTGCTAGCTTCCGATGAACGGACTCTGAGCGGTCAGTGCTGACCACAGGGACTAGGGAGGAGGGTCCATGGTTACGAGTCCTGTGAGTTTCGCATCCTTCGGGAAGGTGCAGTGTCCCTCGCTCTCTAGCTATCCTCACACAGAAGTGTTGGTAAGGAAGCCTGATGGTCTTTGCAGGGGCCTGTTAGGAACCATGAAGAAGTCCAGAGTTTGTGATGAGATTTTAGCAGGATGTGCCCCACAGGGATTCCGGTCCCTTGTGTCGGATGGGTCCCTGCAGGTGTAGGGCTCTCTCAGCATGTGTGTTAGGGTGTGTCAGCCCCGCGGGGCCTGTGTGTGTCTTGTCCCCACGTCTGCGTCTGCAGGAAACACTGTGTGAATGGGGCCATGTACCCCTGGAGGGTCCTGTGCGTGAATGGGGCCACGAGCCCCTGGAGGGTCCTGCGCGTGAATGGGGCCACGTGCTCCTGGAGGATCCTGCGCGTGAATGGGGCCACGTGCCCCTGGAGGGTCCTGTGCGTGAATAGGGCCATGTGCCCCTGGAGGGTCCAGCGCGTGAATGGGGCCATGTGCCCCTGGAGGGTCCGTGTGAATTCTGACCTTGGACTGCTGGTCCCGAGATGCCATGCGTCCTGGTTACGGCGAGGCTTCCTCGGGTGTCTGCAGCCGCCGAGCTGGGGTTGTGCAGCAGACGTGTGTTTCCC
>NW_024423319.1:125157660-125168883 GCF_017311325.1 Ursus maritimus | reverse complement strand
GGGGAAGGGGCCACAGACATGGGAGGTAGGGGCCATGGGGGAGGGGCCGTGGGCCACAGGGACAGGGGCCAGAGGACATGGGGGTTAGGGGCCATGGGGGGAGGAGCTACAGATATGGGGGCAGGGCCATGGGCCATGGAGGTAGGGGCCACGGGTCTAGGGTCTGTGGGGGAAGGGGCCGTGGGCCACGCACACACAGGAAGGGGCCTCAGCCTGGGCTCCTCCTGCCCCAGGGCTGGTGTCCACACCCGGGGCCTCCAGTGTGCTGGCTTGCAAGGGGTAGAGGCTGCTGGGCGGGTGGACGCCAGAGCCGGAGGGGGTGGAGAAGCCACAGAGGGACGTTGGCTGGAGGACGACCACTGACTGGTGTGGCCAACGGCACAGAGTTGGTCCTGTTCACCTTCCACGGCAGAGGCCACGACGACTGGGCACCATGTGCAGGGCTGACATTGGAGAGAGGGTGGGCTCTTCAGTCCCAGGGCTGACCCCCAGGCGTGTCCTGTCCCTCTGTCCCCACAAGAGCCCACAGGCTGGCCCACCCGGGTGTGTCCTGTTTCTCCCGTCCCTGAGTTATCTTTTCTAAGTGACTATTAATTCCACAAATCGGGTTATTGATCAGGCGTCACACCTGGGTGTAGCTTCTCCCCGAACACAGGCCGAGTGGTCAGTGCTAGCTTCCGATGAACGGACTCTGAGCGGTCAGTGCTGACCACAGGGACTAGGGAGGAGGGTCCATGGTTACGAGTCCTGTGAGTTTCGCATCCTTCGGGAAGGTGCAGTGTCCCTCGCTCTCTAGCTATCCTCACACAGAAGTGTTGGTAAGGAAGCCTGATGGTCTTTGCAGGGGCCTGTTAGGAACCATGAAGAAGTCCAGAGTTTGTGATGAGATTTTAGCAGGATGTGCCCCACAGGGATTCCGGTCCCTTGTGTCGGATGGGTCCCTGCAGGTGTAGGGCTCTCTCAGCATGTGTGTTAGGGTGTGTCAGCCCCGCGGGGCCTGTGTGTGTCTTGTCCCCACGTCTGCGTCTGCAGGAAACACTGTGTGAATGGGGCCATGTACCCCTGGAGGGTCCTGTGCGTGAATGGGGCCACGAGCCCCTGGAGGGTCCTGCGCGTGAATGGGGCCACGTGCTCCTGGAGGATCCTGCGCGTGAATGGGGCCACGTGCCCCTGGAGGGTCCTGTGCGTGAATAGGGCCATGTGCCCCTGGAGGGTCCAGCGCGTGAATGGGGCCATGTGCCCCTGGAGGGTCCGTGTGAATTCTGACCTTGGACTGCTGGTCCCGAGATGCCATGCGTCCTGGTTACGGCGAGGCTTCCTCGGGTGTCTGCAGCCGCCGAGCTGGGGTTGTGCAGCAGACGTGTGTTTCCCGCCACGGTTCTGGCCCAGTGTGTCCTCTGAGGCCATTTCCACCTGGGTGAATCCTGCCGGCTCTGGGGCAGTGGCTTGACCTTGCAGGTGGGATGGTTGTGGGGTGTGTGCACAGCCTGGGAACGCTGAGATGTGTTCCCGGGTCCGCGTGTGTGGTCGTCGTGTGGGGATGACCGTATGCACTCTCGTGACCTGGCATTGGCAGGACGCAGCATCCCCTCCAGCCGCCCGACCTCCCAGCCTCTTCTACCCCCAGACCCCTCTGAGTACTGGCAGAAGGGCCACTCCTGTGGGAGGTGGAGCCCAGTGCTGGGGTCTGGGCCCCGGGGTCCCCGCCCCAGGGTCACGGCCCCAATCTGCCGGCAGCCATGAAGCTGCTGACGGCGCTGGCCAGCGTGAACCAGGGCATCTGCGCGGGCCGGCGCACGGCCCAGCGGCTGTACGAGATCGAGAGCATCACGAAGCTCAAAGGCCGACACAAGTACTACATGGAGCTCCTGGACCAGCGCCGACACCAGGTGCGGGACAGCTGGGGTCACTGTGGGAGGGAGTGTGCACGGGATGGGGACGAGGTGTGAGGATGGCAGTGTGTGCAGAAGGGAGGGAGGGTCCCAGATGGAGGAGGGACACCGAGCACATATGAGCTCCTGGACCAGCGCCATTACCCACAGGTGCGGACAGCTGGGGTCACTGTGGGAGGGAGTGTGCACGGACGACGGGGGGACGTAGGTGGGAGGACAGCACTGTGTGCAGGAGGGAGGGAGGGTCCCAGATGGGAGGAGGGACACGAGTACTACATGTAGCTCCTGGACCAGCGCCTATTTACCAGGTGCGGGACAGCTGGGGTCACTGTGGGAGGGAGGCAACTGGGATTGGGGCGGGGGGACGCAGGGAGGACAGCACTGTGCAGGGAGGGGCGGAGGGTCCCAGATGAAGGAGGGACACGAGTACTACATGGAGCTCCTGACCAGCGCCGATTGGCCAGGTGCGGGACACAGCTGGGGTCAGTGTGGGAGGGAGGTGCACGGGATTGGGGGGACGAGGTGGGGAGGACAGCACTGTGTGCAGGAGGGAGGGAGGGGGTCCCAGATGGAGGAGGACACGTGTACTACATGGAGTTGACCAGCGCCCCGACACCAGGTGCGGGACAGCTGGGGTCACTGTGGGAGGGAGTGTGCACGGGATGGGGGATGCAGGTGGGAGGACGGCAGTGTGTGCAGGAGGGAGGAGGGTCCCAGATGGAGGAGGGACACGAGTACTACATGGAGCTTCCTGGACCAGCGCCGATACCAGGTGCGGGACAGCTGGGGTCACTGTGGGAGGAGTGTGCAATCGGGATGGGGGGGACGCAGGTGGGGAGGACTCACTGTGTGCAGGAGGGAGGGAGGGTCCCAGGGATGGAGGAGGGACACGAGTAGCTCATTAGTTGGAAAGCCTTGGACCAGCGCCTACACCAGGTGCGGGACAGCTGGGGTCACTGTGGGAGAGTGTGCACGGGACTACTGGGGGACTTGAGGGTGGGAGGACGGCACTGTGTGCAGGAGGGAGGGAGGGTCCCAGATGGAGGAGGGACACGAGTACTACATGTAGTCTGGACCAAAGCAGCCGACACCAGGTGCGGACAGCTGGGGTCACTGTGGGAGGGAGGTGCACGGGATTGGGGAAGTGGGGGGACGCGAGGGTGGGAGTGGACACAGCACTCGTGTGCAGGGAGGGGGAGGGTCCCAGAGATGGAGGAGGGACACGAGTACTACATGGAGCCTCCTGGACCAGCGCCGACACCAGGTGCGGGACAGCTGGGGGCCACTGTGGAGGGAGGTGCACGGGACGATGGGGGGACGCAGGTGTGAGGATGGCAGTGTGTGCAGGAGGGAGGGAGGGCTTCAGGATGGAGGAGGGACACGAGTACTACATGGAGCTTCCTGACAGCGCTGACACCAGGTGCGGGACAGCTGGGGTCACTGTGTGGAGGCACGGACGACGGGGACGCAGGTGAGGATGGCAGTGTGTGTGCAGGAGGGAGGGATGGAGGGAGTCCCAGATGGAGAAAAAGGAAGGGATGCAGGTGTGAGGACAGTGCCGGGTGCAGAGGGCCCCGTGGGTTGTGCTGAAAGTGTGGACCTGGCCTGCTCCCTAGCATCCCCGGGCCCGCCCGCCGCCCCCGATCCAGCCTCCGGAAACTCCCTCGGCCTCACCCCCGGCTGCCCCACAGCCTCTGGGTTTCAAGCTGGAGAAGTGCTAATCTGTGGCCATGTGCAGCGCCTGGTCCCCCAGGGCTTGTGACCATTTCCGGGGGGTTAGGGTCTCCCCACAACACAGCAGCAAGCCGGAGCTCAGAAAGCACAGCGTGGGCCCCCAGCCTCTTCCACATCCGGGCTCCAGGTTCCAGTTGGCCTCCCTGTGGGGGGGTGGAGGGGGGTCCCTGCAGCCCCTCCGGCCCCTGTGCCCCCTGGGGACACTCAGGTGGACCTGCACGCCCTTGGCTCAGTTACATTTCTTTTCTGTGGTTGTTTGTGATTTCGACATGTGCAAACTGTGCTTACTGTGTCCCGCACCCCCCCCCCCCGCGTCCTCTGATCCCCCGCCTGCACCTCTGCGCACACAGGAGGTCACCTCTTTGGGGGGCATCCACAAGTCATGGGGCACAGAAGCCATTCCAGAAAGAGGGGTGCACGTGTGGAGTTCCCACCCCACTCGTGCCCCTGGGCACGAGCTGTCCTCCACCCCGCTCCACGCCCCGCCCACTCATCGCCTGCACCCCCTCACCTCCACCCCCACCCTGTCACCCCTACACCCTCACCCTGTGACCCCTTCACCTCCTGCCCCTCACCCTGCACGCCTTCAGCTCTGCCCCCCTCATCCCAGCACCCCTTCACCCCTGTCCTGTGCCCCACCCATCCCTTTGTCCCCAACCCCACGGCACAGCCCCCTCCCATTGCCCTCACCCCGTGCTCTGTCATACCCACTCACCCTGTGCCCCATCATACTCACCCACTCACCCCTCACCCCTTGCCTCCCATTCCTCTCCATCATCCCTTCACTCCCGCCCCCACCCCTAGGCCCCTCCCATCATCCTCCCCCTGCGCCCCATCACCTCCACCCCTTCGCCCTATCACCCCCTCACCCCTTTGCCCTTGCCCCCACCCTGTGGCCCCTTCCTCCCCTCACCCCATCACCCTTTGTTCCTGTGCCCTTCCCATCACCTCACCCTTACACCCCTTCACCTTCACCTCAGCAGCTCCTTGGCTCCTGCCTGCGCCCACCCACCCCTTCACCCCCACCTCCCCTGAAGGACCTCCTATCACCCACACCCTCCCGCGCTCCATCTCCCCACTCCTCACCCACGCACCTCACCCCGTCACCTTTGTACCCTGCCATCACCACTCCTTACCTTGTCACCCCCTGCTCCTGCCCCACACACCTCTCATCCCATCACCTCTTCATCCTCACCCTATCCCCGCACCCCCTTCACTCCTGCTCCTGCATCACCTCCATCCTTCACGCCCACCCTCACCCTCACCCTTTCACCCCAGCCTCCTCACCTGTCACCTCCAGCTCCTCGCCTGCGGACCTCTTCACTCTTGCCCTCAACCCATTGCCCCACCCCATCACCCCACCCTCACCGTATACCCTGTCACCCTTGCCCCCATCCTCTACCCCACCGCTGCATCACCCCCACCCCCTTACCCCATCACTCCACACATCCCATTACCACTGCTGGTCACCCCGTCACCCCTTCACTTCACCTCTCACCCTGTCACCCCTTTGTCCCTTCAGTCCCTCCCTTCACCCTGTCACCCCACACCCCTCGTTCCCACCCCTGAAGCCCGCCACTCACCCATCATCCGTTTGCCCTGCCCCTCACCCCATCATCCCACACCCCTTGTGCCCCACCCCTCACCCCCAAGCTCACCTCTCTCTCACCCCTTCACCCCCAACCTGCACCCTTCACCCTCCTGCCCCTCAGCCCCCCAAAAATGCTCACTGCTCCCCAGCCCCCTTCACCCCCACCCTCATTCCATTGCTCTGTCCTACTTTTGCCCCTGCCCCACCTTCTTCACCCCTCCTTCGCTTTCTTTGCCCCCCAATTCTTCACCCTTGTCCCCATCCTGCACTCCCTACCACTACCCTGAACCCCTTTACCCCCTCACCCCCACTGCTTGACCCTTCACCCCCACCCTGTCAGCCCACACCCCCTTTACCCCTGCCCCTAACCCCTTCGCTCCCTTTCCCACCACCCTCTGCCCCTTTCTCCCCTCACCACTTCACCCCTACCCTGCACCCCTTCACCCCCTCACCCCCACTGCTGGCCTCTTTACCCCTCTCGCCCTCTCAACCCACCCTCCCATTCTTGTCACCCCACGCCCTTCCCCCACCTCCCATACCCCTTTTCTCCCACCTACCCCTTTTTCCCCTACCCACACCCCTTTTCCCCACCCTGTACCCTTCACACTACCCCCGTGCCCCTCTTCACCCCACACGCCACCCTCAGTGCTCGCGCTTTCACCCTGCCCTGTACGCGCACATGAGTGCATTGACATTGTGTGGAATGGGGCTGGAGTGGGGGGGGGGTGGGGAGGGGGCCGGGGGGGGGGGGGGGGATGCAGGTGTGAGGACGGCACTGTGTGCATGAGGGGGGGAGGGTCCCAGATGAAGGAGGGACACGAGTACTACATGGAGCTCCTGGATCAGCGCCGACACCAGGTGCGGGACAGCTGGGGTCACTGTGGGAGGGAGTGTGCACGGGATGGGGGGGGACGCAGGTGTGAGGATGGCAGTGTGTGCAGAAGGGAGGGAGGGTCCCAGATGGAGGAGGGACACGAGTACTACATGGAGCTCCTGGACCAGCGCCGACACCAGGTGCGGGACAGCTGGGGTCACTGTGGGAGGGAGTGTGCACGGGACGACGGGGGGACGCAGGTGGGAGGACAGCACTGTGTGCAGGAGGGAGGGAGGGTCCCAGATGGAGGAGGGACACGAGTACTACATGTAGCTCCTGGACCAGCGCCGACACCAGGTGCGGGACAGCTGGGGTCACTGTGGGAGGGAGTGTGCACGGGATTGGGGCGGGGGGGACGCAGGTGGGAGGACAGCACTGTGTGCAGGAGGGAGGGAGGGTCCCAGATGGAGGAGGGACACGAGTACTACATGGAGCTCCTGGACCAGCGCCGACACCAGGTGCGGGACAGCTGGGGTCACTGTGGGAGGAGTGTGCACGGGATGGGGGGGGGACGCAGGTGGGAGGACGGCACTGTGTGCAGGAGGGAGGGAGGGTCCCAGATGGAGGAGGGACACGTGTACTACATGGAGCTGGACCAGCGCCGACACCAGGTGCGGGACAGCTGGGGTCACTGTGGGAGGGAGTGTGCACGGGATGGGGGGGGACGCAGGTGGGAGGACGGCAGTGTGTGCAGGAGGGAGGGAGGGTCCCAGATGGAGGAGGGACACGAGTACTACATGGAGCTCCTGGACCAGCGCCGACACCAGGTGCGGGACAGCTGGGGTCACTGTGGGAGGGAGGGTGCACGGGACGACGGGGGGACGCAGGCGGGAGGACAGCACTGTGTGCAGGAGGGAGGGAGGCGCCCAGATGGAGGAGGGACACGAGTACTACATGGAGCTCCTGGACCAGCGCCGACACCAGGTGCGGGACAGCTGGGGTCACTGTGGGAGGGAGGGTGCACGGGACGACGGGGGGACGCAGGCGGGAGGACAGCACTGTGTGCAGGAGGGAGGGAGGCGCCCAGATGGAGGAGGGACACGAGTACTACATGGAGCTCCTGGACCAGCGCCGACACCAGGTGCGGGACAGCTGGGGTCACTGTGGGAGGGAGGGTGCACGGGACGACGGGGGGACGCAGGCGGGAGGACAGCACTGTGTGCAGGAGGGAGGGAGGCGCCCAGATGGAGGAGGGACACGAGTACTACATGGAGCTCCTGGACCAGCGCCGACACCAGGTGCGGGACAGCTGGGGTCACTGTGGGAGGGAGGGTGCACGGGACGACGGGGGGACGCAGGCGGGAGGACAGCACTGTGTGCAGGAGGGAGGGAGGCGCCCAGATGGAGGAGGGACACGAGTACTACATGGAGCTCCTGGACCAGCGCCGACACCAGGTGCGGGACAGCTGGGGTCACTGTGGGAGGGAGGGTGCACGGGACGACGGGGGGACGCAGGCGGGAGGACAGCACTGTGTGCAGGAGGGAGGGAGGCGCCCAGATGGAGGAGGGACACGAGTACTACATGGAGCTCCTGGACCAGCGCCGACACCAGGTGCGGGACAGCTGGGGTCACTGTGGGAGGGAGGGTGCACGGGACGACGGGGGGACGCAGGCGGGAGGACAGCACTGTGTGCAGGAGGGAGGGAGGCGCCCAGATGGAGGAGGGACACGAGTACTACATGGAGCTCCTGGACCAGCGCCGACACCAGGTGCGGGACAGCTGGGGTCACTGTGGGAGGGAGGGTGCACGGGACGACGGGGGGACGCAGGCGGGAGGACAGCACTGTGTGCAGGAGGGAGGGAGGGTCCCAGATGGAGGAGGGACACGAGTACTACATGGAGCTCCTGGACCAGCGCCGACACCAGGTGCGGGACAGCTGGGGTCACTGTGGGAGGGAGGGTGCACGGGACGACGGGGGGACGCAGGTGTGAGGATGGCAGTGTGTGCAGGAGGGAGGGATGGAGGGAGTCCCAGATGGAGAAAGGAAGGGATGCAGGTGTGAGGACAGTGCCGGGTGCAGAGGGGCCCCAGGTTGTGCTGAAAGTGTGGACCTGGCCTGCTCCCTAGCATCCCCGCTCCGCCCGCCCCCGCCCCCTGACCCAGCCTCCGAAACCCCCCGGCCCCCCACCCCCGGCTGCCCCACAGCGCCTCTGGGTTTCTGCTGGAGAAGTGGGGCATCTGTGGCCATGTGCAGCGCCTGGTCCCCCAGGGCTTGTGACCATTTCCGGGGGGTTAGGGTCTCCCCACAACACAGCAGCAAGCCGGAGCTCAGAAAGCACAGCGTGGGCCCCCAGCCTCTTCCACATCCGGGCTCCAGGTTCCAGTTGGCCTCCCTGTGGGGGGGTGGAGGGGGGTCCCTGCAGCCCCTCCGGCCCCTGTGCCCCCTGGGAGCCTACTAGGTGGAACCTGCCGCCCTGCTCAGTTACATTTCTTTTCTGTGGTTGTTTGTGATTTCGACATGTGCAAACTGTGCTTACTGTGTCCCCACTCCCGATCCTCTGATCCCCTCGCCTCGACTCTCTGCGCACACAGGAAGTCACCTTGGGGCATCCACAAGAATCATGGAGGCACAGAAGCTTCAGAAAAGAGGGTGCACGTGTGGAGTTCCCACCTCCCACTCGTGCCCCTGCAGAGCTGTTTTCCTCCACCCCGCCACGGACCTACTCAGCCCTGGTCACCCCTCACACTCCCCCACCCTGTCACCCCTGCTACACCCTCACCTGTGACCCCTTCACCTCCTGCCCCTCCTGCACGCCTCAGCTCTGCCTCATCCCAGTCACCCTTCACCCCCTGTCCCGCCCCACCCATCCCTTGTCCCCAACCCCACGGCACAGCCCCCTCCCATTGCCCTCACCCCGTGCTCTGTCATACCCACTCACCCTGTGCCCCATCATACTCACCCACTCACCCCTCACCCCTTGCCTCCCATTCCTCTCCATCATCCCTTTCGCTCCTACCCCTAGGCCCCTCCCATAATCTCCCCTCAGCCCATACCTCCACCCTTGCCCTATCACCCCTCACCCCTTGCCCTTGCCCCCACCCTGTGGCCCCTTCCTCCCTCACCCCATCACCCCTTTGTTCCTGTGCCCCTTCCCATCACCTCACCCTTCACACCCCTTCACCTTCACCCCAGCAGCCCTTGGCTCCTGCCTGCGCCCACCCACCCCTTCACCCCCACCTCCCCCCTGAAGGACCCCTCCTATCACCCACACCCTGCGCTCCATCTCCCCCACTCCTCACCCACGCACCTCACCCCGTCACCTTGTACCCTGCCATCACCACTCCTTACCTTGTCACCCCCTGCTCCTGCCCCACACCTCTCATCCCATCACCTCTTCATCCTCACCCCATCCCCGCACCCCTTCACTCCTGCTCCTGCATCACCTCCATCCTTCACGCCCCACCCCCTCACCCCTACCCTTTCACCCCCAGCCCTCACCCTGTCACCTCCAGCCCTCGCCCCGTGACCTCTTCACTCTTGCCCCTCAACCCATTGCCCCACCCCATCACCCCACCCCTCACCGTATTACCCTGTCACCCTTTGCCCCCATCCCTCACCCCACCGCTGCATCACCCCCACCCCTTACCCCATCACTCCACATCCCATTACCACTGCTGGTCACCCCGTCACCCCTTCACTTCACCTCTCACCCTGTCACCCCTTTGTCCCTTCAGTCCCTCCCTTCACCCTGTCACCCCACACCCCTCGTTCCCACCCCTGAAGCCCGCCACGCTCTACCGATCATCGCTTTTGCTGCCCCCTCACCCCATCATCCCACACCCCTTGTGCCCCACCCCTCACCCCCAAGCCCACCTCTCACCCCTTCATTCCCCCAACCTGCACCCTTCACCCTCCTGCCCTCAGCCCCCTGTACGTTCACTGCCCCCCAGCCCCTTCACCCCCACCCCTCATTCCATTGCTCTGTCCTACTTTGCCCCTGCCCCACCCTTCACCCCTCCCCTTCGCTTCTTTGCCCCCACCCTTCACCCCTTTGTCCCCATCCTGCACTCCCTTACCACTACCCTGAACCCCTTTACCCCCTCACCCCCACTGCTTGACCCTTCACCCCCACCCTGTCAGCCCACACCCCCTTTACCCTGCCCCTAAGCCCCTTCTGGCTCCCCTTTCCCACCACCACTCATGCCCCTTTCTCCCTCACCACTTCACCCCTACCCTGCACCCCTTCACCCCCTCACCCCCACTGCTGGCCTCTTTACCCCCCCGCCCCTTCAACCCACCCTCCCACCTTGTCACCCCACGCCCCTTCCCCCCACCCCATACCCCTTTTCTCCCACCCACCCCTTTTTCCCCCTACCCACACCCCTTTTCCCCCACCCTGTACCCCTTCACACCACCCCGTACCCCTTCACCCCCACACGCCTCACCCTCAGTGCTCGCGCCTTCACCCCTGCCCTGTACGCGCACATGAGTGCATTGACATTGTGTGTGGAATGGCCACAGCAGGCTCAGATCACTGCAGGCGGGGTGGTGTGCAGCCCTGTGGTGGCAGAACCATCCACGTGCAGGGTGCAGATACGTGACAAGGGGCGATCACCCAGAGGGCCACGTGTGGGCCTCCTGTGTACCAGCCGCAGCTTTGTGGAGGCCTGCAGGCCCCCGCTCCTGTCCACACACCTGTCCTTCTGCTCCTGCAGTTCCAGAACAAGCCGATGGCCATCGACAATATCATCTGTGCGCTCTTCAAAAGGACGTTTGTGCCCCGATACCGGTAAGGGGTCACCTCGATGCCACACATCTTCCTGCGTGACCCAGGCCGTGGCTGAGCCTCCACGACTGTCTTCCCACGTGTGTCTCCCATGACCCAGGCCATGGCTGAGCCTCAGCGTGTGTCTTCCCGCATGTGTCTCCCGTGACCCAGGCCGTGGCTGAGAGTCCGCGAGTGTCTTCCCGCATGTGTCTCCCGTGACCCAGGCCGTGGCTGAGCCTCCGCGAGTGTCTTCCCGCATGTGTCTCCCGTGACCCAGGCCGTGGCTGAGCCTCCGCGAGTGTCTTCCCGCATGTGTCTCCCGTGACCCAGGCCGTGGCTGAGCCTCCGCGAGTGTCTTCCCGCATGTGTCTCCCGTGACCCAGGCCGTGGCTGAGCCTCCGCGAGTGTCTTCCCGCATGTGT
>NW_024423319.1:125141667-125157650 GCF_017311325.1 Ursus maritimus | reverse complement strand
TTCTCCCCTCACCACTTCACCCCTACCCTGCACCCCTTCACCCCCTCACCCCCACTGCTGGCCTCTTTACCCCCCCGCCCCTTCAACCCACCCTCCCACCTTGTCACCCCACGCCCCTTCCCCCCACCCCATACCCCTTTTCTCCCACCCACCCCTTTTTCCCCCTACCCACACCCCTTTTCCCCCACCCTGTACCCCTTCACACCACCCCGTACCCCTTCACCCCCACACGCCTCACCCTCAGTGCTCGCGCCTTCACCCCTGCCCTGTACGCGCACATGAGTGCATTGACATTGTGTGTGGAATGGCCACAGCAGGCTCAGATCACTGCAGGCGGGGTGGTGTGCAGCCCTGTGGTGGCAGAACCATCCACGTGCAGGGTGCAGATACGTGACAAGGGGCGATCACCCAGAGGGCCACGTGTGGGCCTCCTGTGTACCAGCCGCAGCTTTGTGGAGGCCTGCAGGCCCCCGCTCCTGTCCACACACCTGTCCTTCTGCTCCTGCAGTTCCAGAACAAGCCGATGGCCATCGACAATATCATCTGTGCGCTCTTCAAAAGGACGTTTGTGCCCCGATACCGGTAAGGGGTCACCTCGATGCCACACATCTTCTCCCGTGACCCAGGCCGTGGCTGAGCCTCCGCGAGTGTCTTCCCGCATGTGTCTCCCGTGACCCAGGCCGTGGCTGAGCCTCCGCGAGTGTCTTCCCGCATGTGTCTCCCGTGACCCAGGCCGTGGCTGAGCCTCCGTGTGTGTCTTCCCGCATGTGTCTCCCGTGACTCAGGCCGTGACTTGGCCTCACTCGGCATTGCGCTGACACGTGCACCCCGCATGCTGACGGCATTGCCTGGCTGTTGGGTGACGCTCTCGCTCTGCTTCAGTGACATCAGCTCGGACATCCGCGTGATCTGTATGGGGGAGCTCGGCTGCTGGATCAGGCTGTACCCAGACATGTTCCTGGACAACAACTACTTGAAGTACATCGGCTGGATGCTGTACGACAAGGTACGTGCGCCCGCTGCTCTGCCGCCTCCCCCGAGGAGCCCCCAGGTGCGTCGTGCTGTGCGGCTCGTTCGTGGAGCAAGCACGTGTCTCCCCGACGGTTTCTCCCCAGTCCTGCTTTGTGAAGGAGGCTTTCCACGAAGCAGCAGGTTTGTAGCTGTCCTCACCGTGGGGGACAGAGGGTTCGGGCTGTCCGCTGGAGAAATGGGGCCGTGGCCCTGCCTTCACGTCCGCCCTGTGGCAGAGGGGTGTGCATCTGCGTCCGTCGCTTAGAATATGGAGCAGGCAGGGTCAGCTGTCTGCAGCCCTAGCCTGCCCGCCCCGTCCACCCGTCCATCTGCTGCCAGCTCTCAAAGTGGGATGCGCATCCACGGTCCTGAGACTGCCTGACACGGAATCATAAGCACACGCCTGCTCTGGAGTAGTAGCTGTGAATCCTGCACGTTCACATCCCCAGCAGCGCAGACGTGTGCGGGGATGCCCGCGGCTGCCAACACCGTCACAGACGTAAACGAGTAAAAGTCAGTTCTTCCGAGGAGAGGCCTTTAGTGTTAGAACTCAACACGATGAAGCCCTAAGGATCGTTTGTGACGATCCCAAGGCTGTGTTATGTGTTTCTGGATTCGATGGCTTTGTTTTGTCCTCCTCCTCTGGACTCTGGAGCTGGGGCTCTTGCCTTGTGAGTGGAAGTGGGCAGGTGTGCGTGGGGGGAGGGGGAAGGGGCAGGTGTTCAGCGGGGGAGAGGGAAGCAGGCAGGTGTGCAGGGAAGGGAAGGCTGAGGTGTTGAGTGTACAGGGAAGGGGCAGGTGTGCGTGGGGGAGGGAAGGTGGCAGGTGTGTGCAGGGGGAAGGGGAAGCAGGCAGGTGTGCAGGGGGAAGGGGCAGGTGTGCGTGGGGGGAGGGGGAAGGGGCAGGTGTGCAGCAGGGAAAGGGGAAGCAGGTAGGTGTGCAGGGGGAAGGGGCAGGTGTGTGTGGGGAAGGGGAAGTGGGCAGGTGTGCAGGGGAAGGGAGGCAGGTTGCGTGGGGAGAGCGGGACGGGCAGTGTTACCTCACGTGAGGAAGAAGCAGGCAGGTGTGCAGGAGGAAGGGGCAGGTGTGCAGGGGGGGAGGGGGAAGGGGGCAGGTGCGCAGACGGATCTCTGCATGGTGCCCGCACTGCTCTGTGTGCTTGTTGCCCACAAGGCCCCAAACGAGGCTCTGCGTGGCCTGTGGATTTTTACGACTTGGTGACTTACTGCGGTGTTAGGACGCAGGGCATGTTTGCCGTGGCGTGCTGCCGGGGAGCGGTGTGGATGGCAGGGCCGTGGTTGGTCATGCGTGGTGGCCAGTGTCGGGTTGTGAAGACGGGTTCTTCCTGCACAGAAGGGGAAGAGGATTGGAATGTCGAGCTGTTGCTTCGTCTGCTTTGCGTGGGCTTCCCTGGCGGGACACCAGCAGCGGGGGCTCGTCATCCGCACGCGTTTGTTGCCCTCGCTGCTGGGCTCTGACATCCCAGGTCAAGGCGCCCGCACACTCGGGGTGGGCAGAGCTTCATGGACGGCGTCTCCTCGCTGGGTCCTCACGTGGAGGAGGGGAGGAGCGGGCTCTCTGGGGTCTCCTTTACGAGGGCACCGATCCCATCACGGGGGCTCCACCCTTACCACTGGATCACCTCCCAGAGGTTCCGCCTCCACATACCATCCCCTTCAGGGATGGGGACTTAACATACGGACTCTGGGGGACACAGACCTCGGTCTGGAGTGGACTTCTCTGCTTTTCCATTATGGGGGGAGCGCGACGGGCTTGGTGCAGAAATGGCAAGTATACTGACTTTCCTGGGGCCTCGGGGGCTGCTTTGCCCTCAGCCAAGGGAACTCATGTGTGGAGGGAGGAGGCCAGTCAGGGCACCAGTTGTGGCCAGTGTGGGGCCTACAGGGGTCCCCCGAGGGCAGTGTTCCTGCAATGTGGGGTGTGTGGTGGCTGTGGAGATGCTCCTTGGTGCCTGCTGTGGAGCTGGGATGTGGAGGGTGGCTTCCCTCCTCGGTCCCGGCCCCACTGGGCTCTGCTCTGCTCGGGCCATGGTGATAGACCTCTGGGAGGGCATTCTGAGGCCCTTTATGGCCCCGGGAGTGGCTGTTGGACCATCCCCTGCAGGGACTGAGCCGAGTGCAGAGGACGTGGGCCCTCCCCACAGGGAGCCACCTGGTGCACCCCGGCATGCAGGTCGGCACCGAGCAGCTCACCCCACCTTGTGCCACGTGTGTGGCCCCGCACCTGTGTCTTGCATTGGGCTCCATGCTTTACCTGTGCTTCTTTCTTTCTGAAACAAACTCACGGACTCACTTGGTTTTCTACAGAGAAGGAAGTGGGGTGCAGAGAGGTTGTCTGCCTGCCCTACACTTCGGATTTGCTGGTCCAGGTGCATGTTTCGTTTCGTTTCCTTCTTTTTTTTTTTTTTTTTTTTTTTTCTTTTTTTCTTTTTTAAAGATTTCATTTATTTGAGAGAGAGCAAGGATGCACGAGTGGGCGGGGTGGGGGGGCAGACGGAGAAGCTCACTCCCCCCTGAGCAGGGAGACCAACGAAGGCCTCCATCCCAGGACCCTGAGATCATGACCTGAGCCAAAGGCAGATGCTTCACCAACTGAGCCCCCCAGGTGGCCCCTGGGTGGATTTTTCTGAATCAGGGTGCCTTTGTGTTCTCACTCACACAAAGCAGAGTACTAATGTCAGTGCTGGACGAGATCTCTCAAAAGGTAGAACATATTGCCAAGTCCATGGATGCAAATGGCATGTGTTCTCTGCTTAAAAGAAAAACCTTGTATGGGCGCCTGGCTGGGTCACTCAGTGGAA
Organism: Ursus maritimus; assembly: GCF_017311325.1. Lineage (NCBI taxonomy): Eukaryota > Metazoa > Chordata > Mammalia > Carnivora > Ursidae > Ursus > Ursus maritimus. Next base: position 125,153,818 of record NW_024423319.1, on the reverse strand, counting down.
CGTGGGACCATTGATCTTGGGGTCCTCAGTTGGAGCCCCATGTCGGGGATGGAGCCTTAGAAAAATAAAAAAATACAGTACAGATGCCCAGAGTTGTGCTCAAACAACACACGTTTCTTCCTCCCAGTCCTGGAGGCTGGGAGTCTGAGAACTAGGTGGGGCTGAGAGGCTGGGAGTCTGAGATCCAGGTGGGGCTGAGGCCGGGAGGCTGAGATCCAGGTGGGGCTGAGACCGGGAGTGTAAGATCCAGGCAGGGCTGAGGCTGGTTCGTCCTGAGGCCTCCCTCCTTGGCATGTAGACCCCCTGTTCTCCTTGTGTCTTCACCTGGTCGTCTCTTTGTGTGTCTGTGTTCTCTTCCCCTTTTGTAAGGACACCAGTCCTATGGGATCAGGACCCACCCTTGTGACCTTATTTTACAACTTAATCCCCTCTTTAAAGACCCCACTTCCAAATACAGCCCCATCCTGAGGTCCTGGGGGCGAGGGTTTCAACATGGGACTTTGGGACGCAGAGTTCAGACCCCAGCAGGCATATTTCTGGACCGTGTGGGGGTTGCAAACCCACGTGTCCCACCTGGAATGTTTTAGGCTGAGAGCTGATCCGCATTGTCACCGAAAGAGGCATTTCTGACCGGGAGTCTGTGGTGGGGAGGCTGCCCTTCCACGGTAACCGGACCCCGTTTCTCTGTCCCGAAGGACGCAAGTGTGCGGATGAAATGCATCCTGGCACTGAAGGCGCTCTACGAGAAGAGAGAGTCGGCTATGAAGTTGGGCCTTTTCTTCTACAAGTTCAAGGTGAGTGAGATTTCGCGTCTCGGCCGCTACACCCTCTGTGGTTAGCTGCCCGGTTTCCCTGTCCCCGAAGCATCTCGGTGGATGTGTGGAGGTCGGGCTGTGTCCAGCAGTCGCTGCTGGCCTAGAGTGCTGGCCACGTCTCAGCCCGCTGCTCGGGGCTGCTGTCCTGCGACCATGAGCTGGAAGCTTCTCTGGGTGTCTGTGCCCGGGGCCGAGCTGCCCACGCTTCACGGCCCACTGGGTGACGTGGACCCCGGCAGCAGGGTGCTCGGTGTGTAGGGGTGAGGTGGGAGCATGTGCACACCCCTCAGCGGGCCAGTTGGGGTGCTGACCTCTAATTTATGGGTGTGGGAGCTGGAAAGGTCAGCACCCGCTGTCCTGACGCAGGAGCAGCTCATGCAGCTGGTTGTCTCCAGGGTCCCCTTGCAGAGGTTCAGAGCTGCTCGTGGACTATGGGTCAGTAGTAAGATTCACGGGACAACACGGGGGCTGAACTGGTACCCAGTTTGTTCCTGAGTTTGGGGGCCACGCTGTCTTCCAGGACACTGTAGCGAGACCCCACTGCCCATTGTGGAGGGCAGGCAGGGTCTTGGTAAGGATTCCCAACCATCGGTCAGGCAGGGACTCCAACCCGGGGCTCGGGGCTGGTTGGGAGCAGGGGTCAGGCCACGGAGGTGTCCAGTGAATGTGGAGGGCCAGCTTGCGTGGCGGGGGCCACCCCGTGGGTCATCTCATCCTTGGGGGTGTGGGGGCTGCTGCAGGCGGCCCTCCCATACCTTCCACCGTTTCTCAGACCCTTCCAGCTGGAAAGACCACACCGTCCAAGGCGCTGACCTGGGGGCAGCATATCCTGGACCCTGTCAGGGCGCGATTGTCCAGGTGGCAGAAGGTCCCAGTCCCGGTTCCGTGAGCCCCATGAGATGATGAGCGGCAGCGTTTGGGGATGGGGTCCCACATCCGGCAGCTCTGGGGACGACTGTGTGCCTTGCCCTGTGGTCCTGACTTCCACGTGGCAATTCCCAGTGTCTCTGGGAAAAGTGAAGTCCACACGTAGAGAGGAGCGAGGGGAGGTTGAAAGCCCAGCGGCAGACGCCCCGGTGCCCACGGGGGGATGGAGGGCATCCTGGGGGTGGTGGTGGTGAATCCCCACGGAGGAGGCTGGTGTGGTGGTGATCCCGTGCACCAGCCAGCCGGGAACCATGGCCCCTTTATGGGGATAGAGGTGCTGCAGAGTCGTCCACTGTGCATTGTGGGGAAGAAGTGCTAGGTGGGCTTGTTGCCCTGACGGGCACACGTGCGTGGAGCTCACACCCCCAGGCCAGGCAGGGATGTGGACGGTCGTCTTCCGGGCGACTGTGCTTGGCCAGCAGGGCTGACAGAGGCGGCCACATGGCGCATCCCCAAAGCCCCTGGGCTTCTGCCTCCAATTTCTGGGCCGTGCAGTTTCCTCTCACGGCCGGTCCGCAGCTGCGGTGACCCCTGGAGACAGTCGGAAAGACAGGGGACACCTGGGTGTCAGCAGCTGTGGGGGTGGGGGTGCCGGTGTCTGAGGGCAGCGAGGATGCAGCCGGATGCCCCGCGGTGCACGGGATGCCCACACGAGGGGACGACGCAGCCCCACGTCCTCGGTGCTGCCACGGGGAGAGAACACCTGCCCCCCCCCCCCAGCCTTGTGTCTGATCAGTGTCAGGCTGCGTGTCGGCTGGTGACCTGGGGTGTCCGGGTGCCTCCGACAGGGCAGTCCATCCTGTGCGGCAGTGGGGCGCGGTGCCCGGTGTCGCGCAGACGGTGTGGAACAAAGCCTGTTTGACTCGTGATCTTCGTTCCGTAGAAACGAATCCTGTCGATGACGCAGGATAGGCAGCCGGAAATCACGTCTGAGTGTATGCAGCTCCTGAGGCTCATATCCGAGTAAGTAGCCGCGCCCGCGCTGCATGCTCCCGGACCGGAGGTGGCCGCGTCCACGCTGCCTGCTCCCTGGCTGCAGGTGGCCGCGCCGGTGCCGCACTCCGGGCTGGCGGTGGCTGCGCCCGCTCTGCGCGCTCACTCTTTGGAAGTGGCTGTGTCTGAGCTGCGTGCTCCCTGCTTAGAGGTGGCCGCGCCCGCGCCACTTGCTACCGGCTTGGATGTGGCCGCGCCCGCACCGCGCCCTCGCGGCTTGGGCATGGCCGCGCCCGTGCTTCATGCTCCACGGCTGAAGGTGGCCTCGTCCATGCCGCGCGCTCCCAGGCTGGAGGTGGCTGCCCCTGTTCCGCGCGCTCGCTGCTTGGACGTGGCCGCGCCCATGCTTCGTGCTCCCCGGCTGGAGGTGGCCGTGCCCGTGCCGTGTGCTCCCGTGCTGGAGGGGGCTGCCCCTGTTCCTCGCGCTCCCGGGTGGCTGGAGGTGGCCGCGCCTGCTCCGCACGCTCGCTGCTTGGAGGTGGCCGTGCCCGTGCCGTGCGCTCCCAGGCTGGAGGGGGCTGACCCTGTTCCGCACGCTCTGGGGCGGCTGGAGGTGGCGGCGCCTGCTCCACGCGCTTGCTGCTTGGAGGTGGCTGTGTCCATGCTGTAGGGTCACTGGCTTGTGGGGGCAGCGGGCCATGTGTGCGGAGCGTGCAGGCACTGTGCGTGCCGGATGCGGACTGGGGCGGGGTGTGCGACCACGTGGGTGGAGTCACGTGTTTGGCTAAGTGACGAACCCATGCGTCTGCTCTCGTGCTCCGGTGTGTGTGTGCTTCTGCTCCGTTTGAGAACTCTGTCACCAGCGTCCTTGCTCACGATCCGCAGTAAGGGTTGATGGGTCACCTGAGACATCTGGCCAGGCGTAGCTGGCGCTCACGGGTTTGGGGCTTCTCTCTGGGGGTCCTGGCCTCTCCCGTCCGCTGCCGATCTTGGGTCAGGAGCCCCGAAGGGGCCAAGGGGCTGGTGTCAGGAGGCTGCGACGATTGGCCGGGCCCGCAGAACATTCTGGAAGCTCCTAGGTCCCCACAGCACTTACGCTGGGATGAGGGGTTCTTGTTCCCCTGGACGTCTCCCACCCACAGGATGCAGCCGCCTTGCTCAGTGGGTCAGGTGTCAGACGTTGCTGTGAGGCATCTCTGGAACAGGGGACACAGGCCTGGCTCCCATGTAGACGCCAGGGCTGGTGCGGTGAGGACATCTTGTACCCCGAAGGCTGGGTTCCCGCCCGTGGTGCCATCTCTCTGGGCCCGTGCTGAGGACAGAGCGGGTCTGGGCGGGCGTCGGACTCCCNAGACGGGCAGTGTCACAGCTGGGGCCCGGGCGCCAGGCTTTCTACGTGCTGCGCCGTGGCCCCACAGGTGGCCGGCACTGCCAGCTCCTGGCCGGACGCCCACACCCAGAGCAGCACGCAGGTGATAAGTCGGTGTGTTATAAAGGGAGCCATGCAGACAGAGCAGAGTGCACACAGGCACTGCGAGCCAGGCTGGGCACCGGGTGCGGGAACGCGCGTCTGCAGGGGCCTTGGTGTCCACCACTGTCCCGACCACAGTGCAGGCTGCGCTCAGGGCCACGAGCCCACTGACAGTGACCCAGAGAAGCTCTTACCCTGCGGCTCCTGACGCATGTGCACAAGCCACCTGAGCAGGGATGTGAGGTCCCCACGGGGCCCCTAGGCCGCATCCCCCAGTGGACCCTGCGATGCACCTGGAGTTGCTGGCAGGACGGCTTGTGCTCGGCCACGAAGCCAGAAAGTGCTGGAAGAACCGGCCGGGGGATTTGGGTCCCGGGCAGCAGGGTTGCTGTGGATGGGGCGCCACGACCACGGGCTGTCTCACATCCGCGTGCAGTCTCTACTGTGCTCAGACCGCATCCTGAGGCGGCTTCACTCTGTCTCGTGTGCCCGGGCTCTGAGTGGCCCCGTCTGAGGTCTCTGTCCTGCAGATGCCGTGTCCTCCAGGGGCGCTGCGGGCCTGGCCGTGGGAGCCGCTCCAGCCCAGGGTCGTGGCCTCTGCCTACTGCCCCATGGAGGCTGGGCTCCCAGAGTGGTTGCACGTCCCGTTGACTGGTGTTCCCATGGCCACTGTGTCCATCGGGGTCCTTCGGAGAGACGGACCCAGCAGGAGGTGTGTGGACATGTGTATCTAGAAGGAGGCTCGTCATGGGGTCACAGAGGTGGGGGCGGCCCAGGACGTGTGTCTGCGAGCTGGGGAGGGGAGCCCATGGTGAGGCTCATGGGCAGCCAAGCGGACGGGGCCTGGACCATGGCAGGTGGTCCTGGGGCACGCGGAGCTGGTCTTTGACTTAAGCTGTGCGACGCGTGTGGCTGCCTCCCGTGGCTGAGGGTCTGTGATGGGCCGGCGTCGGTGGCTGCTCATTTTTGTAAGGAAGTGACAACAGTTAGAGCCTTGTGTCAACCTGACTGCTCACGGCAGACGGGGGCGGGGGGGCAGCTTCCACGCGATTCCAGAAAGTCTGTGAGGAGTCCCCTGCGTAGATTCGCACGTGGGTGAAGCAGATTGTCCTCCCCAGCGTGGTGGGCCATATCTAATCAGTCGAAGGCCTGCATAACACCAAGGGGAGGAAGTCTGTGTTTGCCTGGCCTGACTCCCAGTGGGGACACCCATCTTCTGGCACCCTTGGCCATCCTGCTCCCAGGCCTTCCGGCTCCACCTCTCCCAGCACCTCGTGGGCCTTGTGGAGGAAAGCGCCAGGTCCTGCGGCCACACCTTGGCCTGACTTCCTGGGGGGCTCCCGCTGGCTGGGCTCGGTCCGAGCAGGAGCCTGTGTGCCTCACATTGGGCAGAACCTGTGGCTTTGAGGCTTGAGGTTTGGATGGGGCTGACGTGGACCCGCTGATATGCTCCTTGCTGCGTGCAGCGCCCGAGGGTGAGTGCAGGTGTCCCACTCACTTGTCTGGGGCCTCCCCACGTCCTTGGGGGTCTCCCACCTTCCTTCGAAGCCCAGGCAGTGACGCACGTAGGCCGCCTGCCCTGGTTTCTGCCAGTTTTGCAGACGCCCATGTGGTGTGTCGGCCAATCGCTGCACTGTGGAGTGCTGGGCGCAGTGGGTTCAGGGGGTTCAGTGGATGTGTTTGGACAAAGGGTCATGCTGGCGATGTCCCCCCACGTGCTATCAGCGGTGTCCCCCTCCCACATCCCCTGACTGCTCCTACCATGGCTGCTTGTGGACATCTGCTGCCCCCTTCATGTGTGCCCCTTCGTGGACAGCTGCTTGGAGTCAGGAGCACTGCTCTGGGGGTGGAGGAGGGTCGGGCAGGGTTGGGCTGACAGGTGTCCCAGGTGCACACACAGGAGAGGACGGAGTGCTTTTCCCCTAATTTGGGGCTCACGGGCAGCTAGAGGCGAAGGAACCAACCCTATCCCTGGAGGCCCTGTGGGGGACAGGGCTTCCTGGGGTCCTGCTCACGTGACCTCGGCTCATGTGGCCTTTTCTCATGTGGCCTCGGCTCACATCCTGGGACATGGACTGCCCTGGGTGAGCTCAGATTGATTGGAATTCCGGGGGTGGGGGCACGTCTAGGGGAAGCTGAGGTTGGGGCCATTGGCCCAATAAAGAATCTCTGTTTGCTCTCGTGGACAGGTGTGAGCGTGGCAAAGCCATGTGTGCACAGCTCCGTGTGGCAATGCCCTATGTGCACAGCTCTGTGTGGGAAAGCTGTGTGTGGACAGTTCCATGTGGCAAAGCCGTGTGTGCACGGGCCCTGAGCTCACGAGTGTCTCCCCACAGGCACTATGTGGGCGTGTTCTCCACCATGGAGTATGTCTTCCTGTTCCAGTTTGTGTACGCGGCCTACAGGCCCATGGCGACAGCCGCGGGCGAACTCATTTGTAAGAGGTAAGGCGGGTGCCTGGCCACCCTGGGGCCCCTGATGGTGTCTGCGGGGCTGTGATGTCACTGTGATGTTGGAGGTGGGGTCCCCCATCCCGTGTCCCACGTCCCACCAGCTGCAGACTTGCACATGGAGGGTGGGGGGCAGGAGGAGGCCCCCGGACCCCAGAGAACAGCAGGGCCAATGACCAGGGGGTTGTATAGGACGGCAGGTGTTGGGCCCCAAGGGACAGAACGGGATGGACGTGAGCACCACGTGGAAGGACACGCTGAACCAGAGTCTGGTACGTGTGGGACTGGTTGCAGACTGACTTGATCTGTGTTGCAGGCATGTCCACAGGGGGATTGGTTTGATGACGTGCTGGTGGCCCCGGGCCCCTGAGGTCCCCTGAGATCCCCTGAGTCCCCTGAAGCCTCCTCAGGTCCTCTGAGGCCCACTGAGTGACCCAGAGGCCCTCCTGAGGTCCCCTGAAGACCCTTGAGGTCCCCTGAAGCCCCCTGAGGGTCCCTGATACCTTCTGAGGCCCCCTGAGGTCCCTTGAGGCCCCCTGAAGCCCCCCGAGGGTCCCTGATACCTTCTGAGTCCCCCTGAGGTCCCTTGAGGCCCCCTGAAGCCCCTTGAGGGTCTCTGAGATCTCCTGAGGCCCCTCGAGGTTTCCTGAAGTCTCCTGAGGGTCCCTGATACCTCCTGAGGCCCCCTAAGGTCCCCTGAGGCCCCCTGAAGCCCCCTGAGGGTCTCTGAGACCTCCTGAGGTCCCCTGAGGGTCCCTGAGGCCCCTGAGATCTCCTGAAGTCCCCTGAAGCCCCCTGAGGGCCCCATAAGACTCCCTGAGTGTCCCTGAGTCCCCCTGAGGAGCCCTGAGGGTCCCTGAGGCCCCCTAAAGCCCCCTGCTCCTGAGGTTCCCTGAGGGCCCCTCCTGGGCCATCTGGCTGTCTTGCCCTCACTAACAGGTCTGCGTTGAGGTAAAGGTCCCCATGTTCTGGTTCTCTGGGGGTTTGAGGTGCAGCGACTGGGGGCAGTCTGGTCGTTCGTTCCCTCCCCAGTGCAGGCCTGAGCTGACAGCTCCGACAGACAGAAGTCGGTTCTAGAACTTTGCCCCGTGGTCCATGTCCTACCCCCACAGCTTCCTGCTATTCCCACTCCCCAGGTCGCTGTGTGGCATGTGCGTGCGGGGGTGTGTGCTAGAGCGTGGGTTGGCCTGGCCCCGCAGGACCTGGGGGCCCAGTCAGGTGCATGGGGACCCCCCTCCAGGCCGGCGTTGGGGTCACTCTCTCTGATCTCCATAGGCTCCTGGCCCCTCCACCCCACGAAGGTTTCTTTGGTCAAGAGCCCCCTGACGAGTTTGATAGAAATCTCCAGAACATGAAGACGCTCATTGACTTCTACCTGCAGGGCGAGGTGAGGGCGTGGCCACGTGCGGTCTGGAGACAGGATGTCTGAGCCACGTGAGGGACCCGGACTCGTGTCCGTGCCCTGCACCCCGTGTTCCATGCCGTGTCCTGTGTCCCACGCCACACGTCCGTGTTGGGCTGGAAAGGGGCTTGTTGGTTCCTGTGTGAACGACACTTGCTGTGGGCACGTGGGAGTCACGTTTCTGGGTTGGTGTCCTCATGTGCCTTCTTGTGTCCACAGATGGGAGGGTTGGGAAGGGGGCCATCCCTGCCCATGTCATCACGTGACCTCCTTGCCCCATGTCGTCATCTCTGTGTCCTCCCTGCCCCATGGCATCACATGACCTTCCTGCCCATGTCATCGTCACGTGACCTCCCTGCCCCGCGTCATCACGTGACCTCCTTGACGCATGTCATCATCCCTGTATCCTCCCTGCCCTGCATTGTCATTACATGTCCTCCCTGCCCTGTGTCATCATCCCTGTGTCCTCCCTGCTCCTTGTCTTTGATTCTGTATCCTCCCTGCCCTGTGTCGTCATCGCGTGACCTCCCTGCCCCATGTCATCATCCCTGTGTCCTCCCTGCCCCATGTCATTACATGACCTTCCTGCCCCGTGTCGTCATCCCTGTGTCCTCCCTGCCCCATGGAGCCATCCCTGTATCCTCCCTGCTCCTTGTCAGTGATTCTGTGTCCTCCCTGCCCCGTGTCGTCATCCCTGTATCGTCCCTGCTCCTTGTCATTGATTCTGTGTCCTCCCTGCCCCGTGTCATCATCATGTGTCTTCCCTGCCTCGTGTTGTCATCGTGTGACCTCTCTGCCCCTTGTCATCATGTGTCCTCCTTTCACATTCTCACAACCTCACACGTCTGGCACGTCCCTATCAGTTCCACAGACATGTCCCGTACCTGGTGGACGGCCTGTGGGAGGCAGCACCCGCCCTGGTCCGGAACTGGGAGTGTATGACGGCCCTGCTGCTGGAGCCACGTGGCGGGCGCCAAGGTGAGCTTGGCCAGAAGCCTGCTCTGAGTCGTGGGCCAGGGCCGTGATCCTGCTGGCCTCCCTGCCGTCCCCGCCAGGCCCACCATCCCCCACCCGATGTGCTGCTGTCCCCCCTACCCTGTGTCCTGCCGTCCCCCCGTGTTCTGCCGTCCTCCCCATATCCTGCTGTCTTCCGTGTCTTGCCATCTCCCCGTGTTCTGCCGTCCTCCCCATATCCTGCTGTCTTCCGTGTCCTGCCATCTCCCCGTGTTCTGCTGTCCTCTCATGTCCTGCCATCCCCATTCTTCCTCATGTCCCGCCATACCCCATGCCCTACTGTCCCCATCCCCCTGTCCTGCCGTCCCCCCGTGTCCTGCCGTCCTCCCCATATCCTGCTGTCTTCCGTGTCCTGCCATCTCCCCGTGTTCTGCTGTCCTCTCATGTCCTGCCATCCCCATTCTTCCTCATGTCCCGCCATACCCCATGCCCTACTGTCCCCATCCCCCATGTCCCACTGTCCTTGTGTCCTCTTGTCCCCATGTCCCGTGTCCCACTGTTCCTGTATCCTGCTGTCCCGTGTCCCACTGCCCCTATCCCCCATGTCCCACTGTCCCCATCCTCCATGTCCCACCACCCCCGTGTCCCGCTGTCCCTATCCCATGTCCCAGTGTCCCCATTCCCCTTGTCCCACTGTCCCTGTCCTGTGTCCTACTGTCCTTGTGTCCTGTTCTGTATCTCACTGTCCCCATCCCCCATGTCCCATTGTCCCTGTGTCCTGCTGTCCTGTGTCCCACTGTCCCTATCCCCCATGTCCCACTGTCCCCATCCTCTGTGTCCCACTGCCCCTGTGTGCTGCTGTCCCCGTGTCCTCCTGTCCCCCACCTCGTGTCCCACTGTGCCTGTCCTCTCTGTGTCCTGCCATCCCCCTTCTTCCCCTGTCCTGTCATCTCTGCTGCCCCCCACCGTGCTGCCAAGCGTCTAATCGTGCTGTCCGTGACCCCAGTTGGCAGCATGTGGCAAAAGCAGGCCTGTCAACGCCTCCTGTGATGTGTTTGCTCCTCGAGTGGTTGGTTGTGGGGAGGGGCATGTGGCATGCTTTCCTGGGGTGAGAGGTCCTCAGGTCTTCAGGGTGCACTTCACAGGTCTCTAATTGAGGGTCCACAGGACGAGGGCCACAGGCTGCTTTCCTGTAAGAGGATCAGCCTGGGAGCCACTGAAGCCCAAACCCTGGGCCCTAGAGTCAGGATGCAGTGCGGGCAGAGTGCCTGGTGAATGAGGCCCCCCCAGCAGCTGGGACCCTCTCCCCCTGCAGACACAAGTGTGCTCTGGTAATAGGAGCTCCAGGCCTGTCACATTCCTGGCAGGACCGGCAGCCTCAACCATGGTCCCTGGGGTCACTGAAGGAGCCCGTTTATCATGAGGATGGCTCCTTTACTCTGTCTCAAATTTCTGGGGCCCAGCTGTGTGGTCTCTGGTTTTCTTGACTCTGAGTATGGGCCTTGGCTGTACCTGGGCTTGTAGGGGTACCAGCAATGTGGGACACTGGACAGAAGGACCCACGTGTGATGTTCTCAGAGTGGCTGTGACAAATTACCTCAAACCTGGTGGCTTAAAACAAGAATCCATCCTCTCCCAGCTCTGGAGACCAGATCCAGGTGGGGAGGGCCGCAGAGATCCAGGCTGGGCAGGACCCCTGAGATCCAGGCGGGGAGGGCTGCTGAGATCCAGGCGGGGCAGGGCCATGCTCTCTCCATAGGCTCCAGGGGAGGGTCCTTCCTGCCTCTTCCAGCTTCTGGGGCTCCAGGCATCCCTCCCTTCTCTGTCTCTGTCCTCACGTGGCTTCTCCTCTGTACCTGTGTTTCTCCTTTTCTGTTTCTTATAAGAACACCTGTCATTGGATTTAGGGCTGTCCCGATCCAGGATGAGCTCATCTCACATCCTTCACTTAATCACATCTGCAAAGATCCGATTTCCCCTCAAGTTCCTATTCTCAGATACTGGGTGGGTGTGAATTTGAGGGGTGAAAGGCACCATAGAACAGCCAGTGAACACACTGTCCCCTCAACTGGATGGTTTTAGAACCGAGTCCCTAGATATGGGACAATGCCAGGTGAGCCCCAGTCTGCAGTTTCAGATGTTGCCAGGAGTTGTCGTGAGCACGCGTGTGTCTGTCCCGGCCCAGGGATGCGTGCGCGGAGTTTCACATTGAGGTAAATGGGCAACAGTGGCTCACTGTGTGTGCACTTTGAGCAGAGGGCTGGCCCTGGTTGCCGTCATCTGCATGTCACTGAGTCCGTGAGTGGTGCTGGGGTGCTCTTGCGCCCAGGAGCCCAGCCATGCTCCCCACGTGCCCTGAGCTCATGCTGGGCTCTCCGAGGCCTCTCAGAGCAGTGCAACACTGCAGAATGTTCTGTCTCCCGGCGAGAGTCCGAGCGGGCTGACCTAGCCACCGTCTCCCCGCAGCACTGACGAGCCAGCAGGAAAGAGTGCTCATCGAGATCCTCGTGGCCGCCGTGAGACAGGCTGCAGAGGGCCGCCCACCTGCTGGCCGCCGACTCGGCAAGAAAGTCAGTGCCACCCCCTGCCCCCTGCCTGGATGCGCTTCGTCCCCTGTGCTGGCCGCCCTGCTGTGGCTGTTGTGGCGCTGCTGTCCGTCCCGCGTGCCGGGACTCTGTGGGTGCCCGCTCCCGCCTCAGCCTCGCCGCGCCCCCTGCCCCCGCTCCCGCCTCAGCCTCGCCGCGCCCCTGCCCGTGTGGCCGTGGGATCAGCTTGCTGCCGCCTTGGCCTTGCGCTCGCCACCCTGGCTGCTCACTTGCCTACTGGCCCGCGGGCGGCGCTCCCGGCCACCCAGGTAGGTCTTGCTAGCTGTGCCTCCCAGCTCCTGCCCACCCCTCCTGCCGGCTACCAAGCTCTCTGCCAGCTGGTTCCTGTGTCTGCTGTCTGCCTCCCTGGGAAGCGCACCCCACAGTCCTCGCCGTGCCGTGTTCACACCGGACATGGCAGTTTGTCGGCCAGCCTTTGAATTGCCTCTTTGTGAGCCTGTGGTGCTGCTGGGACGAAAGATCACACCCCGGGGGACTTCAGACTGCAAGAATTATGCATTTTGCCCCAGCTCTGGAGACCAGAGTCTGAGATCCAGGCGGGGCAGGACCCCTGAGATCCAGGCGGGGCAGGACCCCTGAGATCCAGGCGGGGC
>NW_024423319.1:125094816-125141657 GCF_017311325.1 Ursus maritimus | reverse complement strand
CTGAGATCCAGGCGGGGCAGGACCCCTGAGATCCAGGCGGGGCAGGACCCCTGAGATCCAGGCGGGGCCAGGCTGCACTTGCTCCCAGAGGCTCCAGGGAAGAATCCTTCCTGCCTCTTCCAGCTTCTGGTGCTCCTGGTGTCCCTGGTCTGGTGGCCCTGTCTCTCCCATCTCTGCCTCTGTCCTCACGTGCTTGTCATATTCTCTATACACGTGTCTGGCTCTGTGCCCTAATCTCTCATTTTTATGACACCAATCCTACTGGATTAGGGTCTGCCATAAAGTGTGAACCTGGGGGAGACGACTCAGTTCTTGATGGGTTCTGTGCACGGGAAGCACTTCATTGGAAACAAAACGCCAGAGTAGCAATACAGAGCTTTGTCCTTGATTTGGGGACAGTTCTGCCTGGGTGTGACCTGATCATGTGGGAGCAGGTCCCAGGGCCACTATGGGACTCACATGGGTCTGTTGTGGGCTCAGGCCACGCATGCTCTGCCTGCAGGCTGCCAGGGAGGTGGACGGGACCCGCCGCTGGCGCGAGCATGCCAACATGAGCCGACACTTTGTCAAGGTGCTGCCCCGGCTGCTGTCCAAGGTGCCAAGTGGGGAAGGGCCGGAGGCCGAGAGCCCAGGGAGGCTGGGGGAGCTCCAGGGCAGACCAGGAGGCTGCAGAAGCGAGGGGAGGCTGGGGAAGCTCCGCTTCACGCCTGCTCTCTGGGCAGTTTGCAGCGGACAAAGAGAAGGTGACCCCCCTCCTGCAGATCCCACAGTATTGCAACCTGGACGTGTATGACATGGACGGCCTGGGCTCGGTATGTCATGAGATTCCATTCCTCCTCCCTGAGCTCCACATGTGGGGGCCACACCCCGCCTTCTCAGGGTCCGCGCCCCCCTCACTGGGCTCCACGTCACTCCTCAGTTGCCACGCCCCCTCTCACTGGGGTCCACGCCCCCCTCGCTGAGGTCCACGTCCCTCCTCAGGGTCCACGCCCCCTTCACTGGGGTCCACACCCCTCCTTCTCAGGATCCACGTCCCTCACTCAGGGTCCACACCCCCCTTTACTGAGGCCACACTCCCTTCTCTGGGTCCTGGGGTGGGGGCCACAGCCCTCTTTCTCTGGGCCCATGTCCCCCTCTTCTATGGGTCCACGTCTCCCCCCATCTCAGGGTCCACACCCCCCTTGTCTGGGTCCAGGCATGGGAGCCACATCCCTTCTCCCCGGAGTTTCAGGTGTGGGGGCTGCTTTCCTCCTCCCCGTTCATACTGCAGGGGTCAACCATCACCCACTCTTGTGGCAGGGTCCAAACCCCTATGCTTACAAGTCTTGTGACCTTTTTCTCTTGGCCCCATGTCCCCCTCCCTGCATTCCAGCTGGCCGTTTCCTTCTAGCCCCTGGCCTTCTCCCAAACTGTGATCTTCCACTCCATCCCTGACCTTTCCCCTGAGCCCTATGATCCCCTGGCGTCCCCCTGCCCAACCCCTGACCACCTCCCAGGCCCTTTATCTCCCCTCAACCGTATGACCCCTGACAGTTCCCCGTATGACCTCTGACCTTTCTTCCTTGACCTCATCATGTTCCCTCTCGACCTCCTGACCTCTTCGCTGATCTCCTGACCTTTCCCCTAGCACTTTCTCTTTCGACCTCATGACCCCCCTGACCTCTTCTCTCCCCCCACCATGCCGCAATCCCCTGACCAGTCCTTTGTCCCCCCCCCGCCCCACCGTGCAGTACCTGGATGCGGCCTTGCTGGAGCTTGACTGCCTGGTGCAGCGGCACTCGGACGTGGCGGTGCTGGAGGCCTGTGCCCGCACCTACGGCACCTACTGTGACGAGGGGGGCTCTGCTCACTTCCAAGCTGCCCCCGCCTGCAGCCGGCTGGTGGACATGCTGGTGGACGCGCTGACCCCACTGCTGGACGTGTTCATCCAACATGAGGTGCTGGCTGTGGGGGTGTTTGGGGGCAGCATGTTGGGGTGTGGGCATGGGTGTGGAATGTGTGAAGGGTGTGGGGAAATCCACGGAGGAAGGGAGGATGTGCTGATTGAGGATGCTTAGGCTGAACCCTTTCTATTTTGTTGAAGTTTTGTAAAGCTGCGTGCCTGTCCGGGGTCAGCTCCGTGAACTGGCCGGCGTGTCCCTGAGGGACTGGCTCTTGGTTTCTGGGGACACAGGGTGGGTTCTCCGTTTGAGCCCCGACTGTTCTTGCTGCGTCTACGATGGGAGTGGGAACGTGTGGGGGTGGGTAACAAAGTACTCCATTATTCTCCGTGGGACCCCATAAGCCCCCAGAAAACAGCCTCACTGAGGCACTGGTCTGTCTACACTTGGCAGGCAAATGGTCTCTGTAAAGAGCCACGTCATAAACATTTTTGGCTGGGCAGGTCATCCTGTTCTTGGGTGGCAGTACAAGAGCAACAGAGACAACATGTCTCTGGGCCGTGTTCCAATAAAACTTTATTGACACAGACAGGCTGAGGGCCGTGTGACCTGTGGGCCAGGCGTCTGGCCCTGATTCACGCACTTTCCTTGGGAGGTCCCTCGTTACCACAAGCAAGACTCCAGGTTGCTTCTGCAACCCCCAGCCCAGGGCCTGCCGTGAATGTGGGGTGCTAGCGGTCAGCAACATGCTTCTCCATCTGTCCTCTCAGCTGTAAAGTGAGAAGCATGTTCCCTGTAGTGGGTTCTTGACAGGGATGTGAGGCAAGTGGACAGAGATGGCAGATCTCAGATCGTAACTGTCCTCTTCGTCAGCTGCCTATGTGTCTTTGGGGGTGTTCTCTGGTCCCCCTCATTTCCTGTAGGGCTGGAGACAGAACGGCCTGGGGCACCATTTCCCTTTTTGAGATTTTAAAGAGCTGCTTTCTGGGAAGTGGGAGAACAGAGCAGGGAGGAACGCAGGCCTTGCTCGAAGCTGGGCCCGGCGTTCTGGGGAAGCCCCACCTGCAACGTGCTGTCCCACCACCACCCCTTCTGCTCTCTCTCCACTGTGTAGAAACAAGGCTTGTTCCTTGGACATGGTGAGATGGGACGGATCTGCTCCACACTGCGGAGACTGGCTGCCTTCTACAGGTGAGTGGGGCGATGCAGCCTGTTCCCTGGGGGGGGACACACACGCAACCTCCAAGCCGTGTGTCTGCTACCTTACTCTGACAGGTGTCCCTGTGTCCCAGGTGAGGTGGGGAGGGCTCAGACCTTTGGGGGTGTTCTGTGGGTGTGCCCAGTGGCTCTGGTGGGGCCCTTCCTGCCCATCTGGGCCCTGAGCCACGTCCCCAGGAGCTGGGACTGCCTCACCAAGCAGGTGCTGGATGTCATACTGAAGGGAGCCCAGCTCAGCCATCTGGGGTGGGTGTCCCCTCAGTCCTCCAGGAGGTGATCCCTCTGCTCCAGTGTTCACAGCTCACCTGGGGGACGTTGGAGCTCCTGGCGGGGTTGGGCCCTAAAACTCCTCGTGTGTGTTTCTGGTCAGTGCCCACGACCTGAGCAGCTGGAACCTGTATGAGAAGATGGACAGCCTGCTGACCTTCCGTAGGCACCAGGGCAGTCTGCCCACTGAGGTGAGGGCGGAGGGTGCAGGGGTGGGTCCTTGTTGGGGAGAGGAGGGCGTTCTGAGAGGAGAGAAGGGTTCTGAGGGGAGGGAAGCATGGGGGGAGGGTCCTGAGGGGAGGGAAACATGGGAGGGGAGGGTCTTGAGGGGAGGGAAGAGTCCTTGGGGGTGGCTGCAGATCTGGGGTGGGAAGAGTCCTGTGGGGGAAGCGGGAGTGGGCATCCTGAGGGGAGAAGAACCCTGGGGGGAGGGGCGAATGGTCATGAGGGGAGGGGAAGAAGGGTCCTGAGAGGAGGGAAGCATGGTGGGGAGGGTCCTGAGGGGAGGGAAGGGTCCTTGGGGGCGGCAGCAGATGTGGGGTGGGAAGAGTCCTGGGGGGGTTGGCGTCCTGAGGGGAGAGAAGAATCCTGGGTGTGTGGGGAGGAATGGTCCTGAGGGGAGAGAAGGGTTCTGAGGGGAGGGAAGCATTGGGGGAGGGTCCTGATGGGAGGGAAGCATGGAGGAGGGTCATGAGGGGAAGGAAGCATGGGGGGAGGGTCCTGAGGGGAGGGAAGAATCCTGGGCCAGGGGAGTGGTTCTGAGGGGAAGGGAGAGAAGGGTCCTGAGGGGTGGCGGATCCTGAGGGGGAAGTCTTGAGGAGAGAAGAGTCGAAAGAAAGGTCCTGAGGGGAGAGGAGGGTCCTGAGGGGGGAGGAGGGTCCTGAGGGGGGAGGGGCAGGTACTAGGTAAGGAGTCTCCATGACAGGCCTCACGCCCCACAGGTTGTCCACTGCGCGCTGCAGTGCACCTACTACGCGCTGCTATGGCAGATTGTCGCGGCCACGGACCGACTGCCGCCCCAGGTGGGTGAGGGGCGCAGAGGAGGTCAGGTGTGTGGTGTGTGGTAGTGTGTGAGGAAGGGGAGATGAAGTGAAGTGGGACAGGGACTGCATTGCCCAGGGTCTGGCCTGGGCTCCTGGCCTTTTGGGCTCTGACATGGGAGCTGACCTTGGGCCATGGCCGACCCGGCCATGCATCCTGTCCACGCACCGTGCAGAGTGAGGCTCAGGTGATCTCTGAGCACCTGCTCCTGTGTGCTGGGTGAGACCCTTATCCTTGGCTGCTGGCCAGGCCGTTTGGGGCCAACCACACTTTGGGGCTGTATTTATGGTTTCCTGGAAATCTGCAGGCCTGAGTTCCTCAGGTCATAGTGTAGACCAGTGGGGAGAAGAAAATGGTGTGGGGGACAATGGAGATACAGGGATGGGGGAGGAAGGGGTACACGTGGGGGAGAGGGGTGTGAGGGAGGGTGGGAAGTGGAGGAGGAGGGTGAACGTGAGGGCGAGGTTAGTCTGTTGGGATGTACTTGCTGGCTGGGTCACCTGAGGTGGGCAGGTACCTGGTGAGCTCGCTCACGGGCTCACCTGACGGGAGGCACCTGCCTGCTGGCTGGCAGGAGGCGCTCCTGGACTTGAGGAAGAGGCTGATGAAGTTCTGCCTGGTCTGTCGCGTATACCTGAACCACCAGAGCAAGGTGCTGAGTGAGAAGGTGAGTGTGTCGCTCTCTGTCCTCACCGGCCGCTCGCGGGGCTGGAGCAGTAAGAGGAGGGGCGTGAGAACACACGGGCGTGGGAAGATCGGGCCGTTCGTGCTTTACGTGATGCCGTTTCCTCATCGCACTGTGTGTCTCATGGTGACATTTCTCCTCCAACCATGTCCAGTCGTGTGAGCATCTTGGTTACGTGAACTGGTCTGCACGGCCCCGGTTTATGGGAGCCCGCGTCCATGCCCCGGGTTTACGGGAACCCGTGTGCATGCCCCCGACTGACGGGAGCACAGAGCCCGCGTCCACGCCCCCGTTCATACCACCACACCCTCCCGGCAGCCGCTCCTGTGATCGGATACCAGTGCCGTGGTGGTGGACATGCTTGGCGTTACTCCTGACCACCTTGTCTCTGCTGGTTTCCGTGCTGGAAATCTTCCGGGCGATCTCCTGTCTCCGGGGAAGCCGTTCTAAAGGCTTCGTGACGCCTGGCCCAGCCACCCCGCTTCCTGCCACCTTATGAGCTCGGTCACCTGCCTGCTTTGCCATGTGGGTGTGAATTTTAAATAGGCCCTCTCCCGTGATCTTAGATAAAACCTAGGTCCCGTTTGACCCTTGACTACTCAGGAGATTGAGCTTGTGTCTCTTTTTCCAGCCACGGACCTCTGTCTGTGACCCCCCAGCCCCCACCCCCGTCCCAAGTATGTGTCTGTGGTTTTCTGTCGGTGAGGCTTTGGTCACAGCCTTGACCCACGCCTCTCTCCTGTCCGGATGTTGGGGACATTTCCGTTCATGCTGTGTGTGGTGTTTCTGGTTTGTATGTTTGGGGCTGTCTGCCGCCTGTATGTTCTGTCTCCGTGTTGTGTTTCCAGCATATAGCTTGCAAGGTGGGCTTCAGAGGGGGGATGTTTTCAAGGGGCCGGGTGCTGAACCCCTCCCCGCGCTGTGGGTCTCGCCCAATCTTGGGCTGCCCTGGGAGGCTGCGAGAGGGGCGGACGGGACCTGTCCCTGTCGCTGCCCTCTCACCCCCCCACCTCCTCACACCTCCTCAGGCCTTCATCCTGCTCTGTGACCTGCTGCTCATCCTGAGCCACCAGGGCCCTGAGGAGGACACAGGCCTGGGGCTGCTGTTCTTTGTCCCCGATCACGTCCTGCAGTGCAAGCTGCTCACCTTTGTCAGGGAGCACGTGTTCCTGGAGGAGACAGGAGCCACAGGTCAGCCTCCCAGGGACCTGAAGGGGAAGGGGGAGGGACCTCGGAGTGGGGATACCTGGGGCAGCTCGGAGGCAGGAGGGCAGATGGGGGCCTGGGGGGTGAGGTTGGGGGGACCTCGGGGGTAGGACATAGGTGGGGCACCCGAGGGGCAGGAGAGCAGGTGGGGGCCTGGGGTGGGAGGTGGATGGGCCTTGTGGGGTGATCTGGCTCCCTGGGATCTGGAGCTGCATTTCCCACGCGTCTGTCTTCTTCGTTCACGCTGCCACGGAAGGGTCGGGGGAGCCCTGACCAGGTAGTCAGGACCTGGAAACACAGGGACCGCGCGGCCCTCGGTGCTTCCCGTGTGGTCCTGGGTCTGCCCTCTGGGGGTCGGCATGTCTGCTGGTGGTTCTGACCCCCTGCTGTCCCGGCACCGGTCCCCGAGACGATGCTGGCACCCCTGAGCCCTCTGTGGATCAGACTCCCTGCCATGCCCGTGCCGTGCCCCCGCCTGCCCCATGGCCGCCCCACGGCAAGGGGGCCCCAGGAAGACAAAGCAGAGAGCGGGCTGTCTCCCCAGGTGCCAGCAGAGTTTACAACGAGGAGGATGCGGACGAGCTGTATGAGCTGTTCCACCGGAGAAACATGCTGGCCGTGTTCTGTAAGCTCATCGTCTGCAACGTGCTGGAGATGAGCGTGGCTGCCGACATCTACCAGTTCTACCTGAAGGTCTCTGCCCGGCTCTCCCGTCCCCGCGGCCCGAGCTCACCCTCCCCCGCCCACTGCTCTCCTGTGTAAGACACAGAATTGGGGTAAAAGATTCCAAATGCACGGAGAACATGAGTGGAAAGTACCCACAGACATACGGACTCACTGTCGCTAACCCGTTCTCCCTTTTCCTTCACCACCTCCCCTGGATGAGCCCACCTGTGTGCGTGTGGGCGGCATCCCTGTGAGTGTCTCTTAAGCATTTTTATGTCACTAATATCTCTTCCCAAACGTAACTCCTAGGGGTATTTTCATTTAGGACATCACGTTTTGTCTTTTAAAACTATGCGGTCTTGTTCAGGGAAGCATCGCTGTTTTAATTTCATTCTTTCCTTACTACTGAGATTGAATGCAAGCCTTGTGAGGCCAGGGACTTGGTATTTTTGGCTTTGATCATTGATATATCCCAAGTGATTATCATCAGTGCCTGGTATTGACAGGAGCCCAGAAGTTTTGATGAATGCATGGATGCGTAAATGGAGGTGTGGATGAGTGGATGGATAGATGGGTGGGTAGATAAATAGATGAATAGATGGATGGATGAGTGGGTACGTGGTTGGATTGATAAATGGGTGGATGGACAGATGGAGGGACAGGTAAATGGTTGGATAAATGGATGGACAGGTGGATGGAGGGATGGATGGATGAATGGATGGATGGATGGATAAATGGATGGATGGATGGATGGATGGATGGATGGATGGATGGATGGATGGATAAATGGATGGGTGGGTTGGTGGATGGATGGATAAATGGATGGACAGGTGGATGGAGGGATGGATGGATGGATGGATGGATGGATGGATGGATGGATGGATGGATAAATGGGTGGGTGGGTGGGTGGATGGATAAATGGGTGGATGGATGGATAAATGGATGGACAGGTGGATGGATGGATGGATGGATGGATGGATGGATGGATAAATGGGTGGATAGATGGGTGGATAGATGAGTGGATGGGGAGATAAATGGATGGGTGAATAGGTACATCTATCAATCACTGTCACTTCTTTTCAGAAATCATTATTTCAAGACCTTTTGGTGTCTTGTAATATGATGAAGACGTTAGCCCTTTGTTATTTGTGGGATATACGTTCCCTCGATTACTTTTTAATTCTGAGTTACATTTTTGTGATGGTGTTTCTCTTCTTCCTGTTTTAAGCTCACACAGTCCTGAGCTTTATGGCTTGGGGTGTAAGGACAGTCTTGCCTGGGTTTTCTCCTGAGTCCTGTGTGTTGGGGTGGTGCTATCCTCTCCCGGGACTTACGTCTCGCGCACTTGTGCGCCAAGTATGTGCCGGGGGCCGTGACGGCAGCTGCATGTTGTCGGACATCTGGTCGTCTCTTGCGGCTGTGCGCCCGCGGGCTGGCTCAGCTCTGGCACTGGCAGGTCGGTGTGGCTCTGACAGGCCTCGCTCCCGCCCCGCAGTTCCCCAGGTGGCCCTACCCTCCCCATGGAAGGAGCACTCCTGGGGGGGCCAGCCAGTGCTGAGGGGCAGCTGGCCCCTGGACTAGGACGCCCCACGACTCCGGCTTCCCCAGGTCGTGTGGGACGCACTGTCTCCCACTGGCCCAGGGCCTGGCCCCGACATAGGGCTCGAGTGCACAGCGGCATCCACGTCCACAAAGTTCCTGGGAT
This sequence comes from Ursus maritimus, assembly GCF_017311325.1. NCBI lineage: Eukaryota > Metazoa > Chordata > Mammalia > Carnivora > Ursidae > Ursus > Ursus maritimus. Next base: position 125,132,989 of record NW_024423319.1, on the reverse strand, counting down.
CCAGACAGTGGGTCTGAGCCGCGTGGCCACCCTCGGTTTGTAATTTTGGAACAGGGCGTAGGAAGGAGTCTGTGCTTCAGTGGTCACCGTGGTGACGGTCCTTTCCTTTGTTTCGTAGCATTACCACCACTTTGGCGACATCATCAAGGAGACCATGACCAGGACGAGGCAGAACGACAGGCTCCGCAACGCGCTGTCCCTGCTCCTGTGCCTGCAGCAGGTGAGCGCGTGTTCTGGAAGGCCCGACGGTACCCTGCCACCACCCCCGTGGCACCGAGTCGCTGCACGTCGCCCAGGCCTGGAGGGACACGCCACCTCGGGCACACACTGGGCACGGCACCGCTGTGCCCCACTGCCCGCTCCTCCGGAGTCCTGTACTCGTCTGTGGTGCATGAGCTGCCGCTGGGGATGAGCGTGCACGCCGGCAGCCTGGCCGTCACAACGCGCCACGGACCACGGACCGACGGGGTGGCTGACACGTCAGACCCTATTCCTCCCGGTGTTGGAGACTGCGGTCCAAGGTCAGGGTGCCAGTGGGGTCAGGTTCTGGGGAGACCTCGAGGGTCACAGACGGCCCCCCTCCGACGTGTCCTCACGTGGCCATGGGTGGAACGCAAGAAGCTCTCTGGACACCCTAAGAAAATGCCACCCCGCTGTGGGGGCCCCGCCATGCGGACCTCATCTACTCCCAACCACCTCCCAAGGCCCCACCTCCCGGCAGCCCCCTTGGGGGCCACGCTTGCACGCGTGGACTCTGGGGGACTCAGTCCACCACAGCTGGCTTCCGTGGTCAGCCCCACCTCAGGGTCGTGGGACTTTTGGGTCAGGTTCCCCTGCTGTTCAAGGACAGGAAGAGACAGGAGGACGTGGTCACGGGTGTGTTGTGGGGAGACACGGCAGGTCAAGGTGTGTGCCCAGGGCTTCCTAGGTGGATGGGGTGTCACTCGTCATCTGGTCCGGGAAGCGACTATGCTGCAGTGTTGGGCTGGACTGTCCCCCGGGGGCCTTCATGCGTGTCCTTGCACAGTGAGCTGGGCCTCCCAACAGTGACTCGGGGTGTCCCCCTCCCCTGTCCACTGACGCTCAGGGTGGGTGTCCCCTCTACCCCATCGACTGACCCCCAGGATGGGCAGCCCCCCTCCCCTGTCCACTGACGCCCCAGGGTGGGCATCCCCTCCCTCCCCTGTCCACTGACCCTCAGGGTAGGTGTCCCCCTCCCCTATCTACTGACCCCTCAGGGTGGGCATCCCCTCCCTCCCATGTCCACTGACCCCCCAGGGTGGGCATCTCCTCCCTCCCATGTCCACTGACCCCCAGGATGGGCGGCCCCCCTCTCCTGTCCACTGAACCCCCAGGGTGGGCATCCCCTCCCTCCCCTATCCACTGACCCCCCAGGGTGGGCATCCCCTCCCTCCCCTATCCACTGACCCCCCAGGGTGGGCATCCCCTCCCCCCCATGTCCACTGACCCTCAGGGTGGGTGTCCCCCTCCCCCAATCACTGACACCCATTGTTCCCCCACCCCCGTCCACCGACCCCCAGGGAGGGCATCCCCCCTCCCCCATCCAGTGACCCTCAGGGGGTCGCCCCTCCCCCATCCCTGATCCTGAGGGTGGGTGTCTGTCTTCTCCGTGTCACTGTCATGACACCGTGTTACTGCGTGTCGGGTGTCTGACCCTGGTTCTTCCATCCCTGTGGCAGCTGGTGTAGCCGGGTCCATGGAACCCACGACTCGGACACGTGGGTTGTTCCGTGCTCTGTTCTGCTTTCCCACGGGCGTGTGTCTGCCCCTAGTGTCAGGAGGGGTTACACACACGTGTGGGGAGTCCTCGCCGAGGCTGTGTGGGGTTACGTGGCAGCAGGGTCTCCGGACTCAACGGCGTCTGTCCCTTCTCTTCCTATTCCTGGTTTTGTGCTCCAAATCTGGGGCCCTCCCACCTGGCCTTGCGCTCTTTGCAAGGACGCCTTCGGTCCTCAGTGCTGGGGTCACGGTTCCCGACCCAGCCGATACTGCCGCCGTGGGTGCCACGGGTGCCGTGCTAGCCGTGGTCTCGTGTTTCTGTCTGGGGAGTTGAGGCTCCATGAGTGTATCAGGAAGGGCCGGGTCTGCCGTCCCCTCTCCCGGTGTGGGTTCCTGGTCCTTGTCCTCCTGCTGCCTGTGGGCGCACTGGGCAGGCCTCTCCGTGGACACTTGGTGGACCGTCTGTGTCCCGCGGTTTTCCTGGGATACGGCTTCTCTTTCTCGTTTCTGAGGCCGTGCAGATTCCTGACCCCGACACCGAGGTCTGCATTTACGTTTGACTGTTTCTTGCCATTTCTTGTTCTCCTTTGGGAACGTCCTCTTTCCTCTTCCTCCTCGTAGGACGGGTCTGCGTGTATGACGCTGAGATGACACAGATTCCCCAGAGCAGGCATGGAACGTTGGTGGGACGTCCCTGCCACATCAGACCCCACGTGTCCCGTTCTGCGTGTGTTTTCTCTGTAAATCAGGAGCACCGTCCCCCTTGCTAGTTCTCTGTTAAGTCCAACACAGAGGAGCGGTCGCTGACCAGATGTGACGTTGGCAGCCTGGGTGTCCATGGGGCGTTGGCAGGCTCCCCGGCTCCCGCTATGCGTCCTGGTCTGTGCCGCCGTGATCCGGGCTCGCCTGGCATCCCGGCCTTGGGGTGGCTCTCTGGAGGAGGCCCTGTACCCGTCGTCTGCAGAGGTTATCGGCGAGGGGCACCGTGTTCCACGAGCTTGTCATTCATGTCTGCTGGGGGTGACGGGAGGTGACGGAGAGCCTTCTCTGGATGTTCTTGAACCTCGGTCCCCTGGGCGAGGGTGCTGCCCACTTGTCTCATGTTGACCACCAGTCCAGAAGGACGGGGTTCCTGGAAGTACGCAGGGGCGTAGGGGGAGGCCCGGCCCCCTCTGGTGGCATTGCTGTCTCGGGCAGAGACGTGCGGGGCACAGGCCTGTCCCGCACCTGTAGGTTTCCAGCCTCTATGGGGCCTGTTGCGTGTGGGCAGCCCTGACCCCCTGCCCGCTGCACTCGGACGGCGGCGGGAAGGCCGCAGCTGTCCCTCCTTGGTGCAGACGTGGACCCTGACTCTGGCCACAGGGTCCTCCCACACTCTAGATGTGTGGTGCTCACTCCTGCAGAACACAGAGTACCTGCCACCCCCAGATGCTGGGACACAGGGTGCCTGACCCCACTCAGGCACGTGCCCCCCACCCGCCGTCCTGGACACGGGGCCGCCCCCGCCTGCCCCTCGCGGCCCTGACCCCACGGCCCTTGTGCTCCCGCAGCTGTTCCAGAAGCACGTGGACACGTACGGGCTTGGCTATGACCCCATTGAGTTCATCTGTGGCCCCTTCTACTCCATCCGGCTGCTGGCCCGCCGCTTTGCGCTCACCCTTGGCTTCGACCGCGCCCGTGACGCTGCCCACCTCATCCACAGGTGCGTGCTGGGGAGGGGGTGCTCTGACAATGCCCCTGCCTGCACCCCGCTCCTGGTCTGAGCCCCCCTGGAGCCGCGCTCCCTGCTCTGACCCCCTGTCCCCCAGGTGAGCCCCTCCAGGCGCTGCGCTCCCCGGTCTGACCCCCTGTCCCCCAGGTGAGCCCCTCCAGGTGTCGCGCTCCCCAGTCTGACCCCCCGGTCCCCCAGGTGAGCCCCACCTGGCACCCCTCCCCTACTCCTGAGCCTCTTGTGGCACTGCCTTTCCCGTGTGAGCAGAACCTGACGCCCACCCCCTCCGTGTCAGCTGACACCCCGTCCCCACACCCCATCCCCAGGCGCGGGCTGGCCTTTGCCTTCTCCGAGTCCCCGGTGCCTGAAGAGCTAGAGGCCCGCCAGCGCTTCCCAAACCTCAGCTTCCTGCTTGTGCTGGCCGAGTTCTCCTGCAAGATCCCACCAGCCGAGCGACAAGCTGCGTGAGTGCACTGGCTCCTGGGACCCCTGGGGGCTCCTGGGGGTGTGGGGGTGGGAGCCCCAGACAGTGGTGGGGGAGGAGGGGGATGCGGAAACCGGAAGATTATTGGGTGGGACGACCCTGCTGAGGGCTGCCTGTCGGGCTCCCTTCCCTGTGCTGACCCAGGGCTGCTGGGCTCTGGGCTGCAGGACTGAGCTCCGGCCACCAGGTGGTGCCCCTCCAGCCCGGCTCCTTAGCCCCCAGCAGGGAATGGACACAGGGGGGCCCGGTGGGTTCCTGGGGCCCTTGGCGGGGTCTCCTCTGACGACCCCTGCGACATCCACTCTTGCCCGCAGACTCGCCCACTTCCAGGACTCCATCCCCGAGGGCGTGCCTGTCTTTGGGGAGGGGGACATGAACCCCATGTTCGTCTACCGCAAGTCCCTGATGAGGACAGACTACGTGGCCCAGGGGGAGGAGGAGCCCGCCACCAACCCGTTTGACGCCATATGCAAAGACAGCAAGCGGCCCCAAGGTGGGGAGGGTGTCCGGGGTCGGGAGGGGTGGCCCTGGGGCCCTGTGGCTGACCGCTCCTGGCACTGCAGAGCTGCCTGTGGGGACGTGCTCCACCTGGACACCAGACACCCTGGCCAGCTCCAGCACGGGGGACAGAGAGCCGAGAAACTCCTCCAAGGGTCAGAAGTCCAACAGGTGAGGCCGTCGTCCTCCAGGTCAGGGGGGCGGGGGGGATGGGCTCTGCCCTCCATGGGGCAGCCTGTCGGGCCTCTTTCTGCCTGGTTTTGTGGTCAGCCTCGTGGGTTTCTCCAGAACAGAGCCTTGGGATGGCCGTGAAGGGATGTTGGTCTGATGGGGAATCCCGCGTGGGTCTGAGGCAGGGACGGGGCTGGGCTGAGGGGAGGGGTCCCACATGGGTCTGAGGCAGACGTGGGTCTGAGGCAGGGACAGGGTTGGTCTGACAGGGGACCGCGTGGGTCTGAGGCAGGGACGGGGGTCCCGCGTGGGTCTGAGGCAGACATGGGGCTGGTCTGACAGGGGACCCACGTGGGTCTGAGGCAGACATGGGTCTGAGGCAGGGACAGGGCTGGTCTGACGGGACCGTGTGGGTCTGAGGCAGGGACAGGGCTGGTCTGACAGGGGACCGTGTGGGTCTGAGGCAGGGACAGGGCTGGTCTGACAGGGGACCGTGTGGGTCTGAGGCAGGGACAGGGCTGGTCTGACAGGGGACCGTGTGGGTCTGAGGCAGGGACAGGGCTGGTCTGACAGGGGACCGTGTGGGTCTGAGGCAGGGACAGGGCTGGTCTGACAGGGGACCGTGTGGGTCTGAGGCAGGGACAGGGCTGGTCTGACAGGGGACCGTGTGGGTCTGAGGCAGGGACAGGGCTGGTCTGACAGGGGACCGTGTGGGTCTGAGGCAGGGACAGGGCTGGTCTGACAGGGGACCGTGTGGGTCTGAGGCAGGGACAGGGTTGGTCTGACAGGGGACCGTGTGGGTCTGAGGCAGGGACAGGGCTGGTCTGACAGGGGACCGTGTGGGTCTGAGGCAGGGACAGGGTTGGTCTGACGGGACCGTGTGGGTCTGAGGCAGGGACAGGGCTGGTCTGACGGGACCGCGTGGGTCTGAGGCAGGGACGGGGGTCCCGCGTGGGTCTGAGGCAGACATGGGGCTGGTCTGACAGGGGACCCACGTGGGTCTGAGGCAGGGATGGGGCTGGTCTGATGGGGGACCCATGTGGGTTTGAGGCAGAGATGTGGGTCCCATGTGGGTCTGAGACAGGGACAGGGGTCCCGCATGGGTCTGAGGCAGACATGGGGCTGGTCTGACGGGACCCGCGTGGGTCTGAGGCAGGGACGGAGCTATGTCTGGGGCAGGCACGTGTGTAGAGACTGTTCTCCTGTAAGAAAACGCTCCAGGGTGTAGCCAGGGGCTCTTCCCGTCTCCCCTCACTGCCCAGAACTGTGCACGTGTGCCCACAGTGCAAAATGGGATGCGACAGTGTAAGAGGAGCCACTGGTTGCCTGGGGGCTGTGTCTCGTCCACGTCTCTCTGTGTCCTGTGTTTTCCCACAGCTGTCCACACCTGTTCCCTGCAGGGCTCGCACACCCATGGGCTTCCTGCCATGGGCTGGGGCACTGCCTCGGTCTCCCTGGCAACCAGCCACCCTTTGTCTCTCGCAGGGACGTCTTTGATGTTGACTTCCTGTCATCAGAGGACTCTGAGAACTCTTCTAACGAAGACGTGGATGTGGAGGGCATCTCCGTCCACGAGGTCGGTGCGGGCTGGGCCTCTGGCTGGTGGCTGCGTGGGGGTGCTGACCTGGGCCTGCCTTTCCTGCTACGGCCCCCACATCCCAGGGTGGTGTAGAGGTGGGACGTCCCATCTGATGTGGCTTCTGTGCCCAATGGGGTGGGAGCAGGTCCATCTGCACATTCACAGAGGGGTCGGGGGGGCGGTACGGGGTCTGGTCAGCCAGCTCACCAGGTGTGTGCTGTGTGGACGATCACGGGAGGCTGCCAGGTTGGGGTTGGGGCAGGCCCCTGAGCCGTCCCAGGTGCGTGAGCACTCTGGGCTCACGTGGTGTGCTAGGGGCCCGAGGCTGGCAGGGTGTGGTCCCCATGCCCTGGCCTGCTTGGCTTAGGACACCAGGTTTTGGGGTGTCCTGGGGTCCTCAGCATCTCTGCTGCCTCCTGCATCTGGCATGGCCCTGGAGGTACAGAGGCTCCTGGCCAGGCACCCCTGTGTGGACACCGCCTCCCCCCACAGATACCTGGGGTGGGGGGTCAGTGTGCCAGCCTGGGGCCCTGGGCAGGAGTGCGGGAAGGCTGCTCTGCGTCCCGGCCGCGCACCCCCTCTTCCCCCCACCCACTCTGTGTCCTGGCCCTGGTCTGCTGGTCCCAGGGCCTGGTGGCCGGGGGTCCCAGTCGGCAGCCCCCCGCCCCCAGTTCCCACCCTGTGCTGACTGGGAACCACCTGGGCCACGGTGTGGGTGTGCACCATCGTCCATCTCTCTATGTGTCCATCTGTGGGTCCTGAGGGCTGTCCTCTCTGTCCAGGGGGTGTCGGACTGAGGAGGACACATGCCCCACTGGGACTCGCGTCGGGAGCTCCTCCTCGGTTGCTGCCTTGTGTCCCTGGGCTCGGGGAGCCAGTGGCGTCCAGGTGCGGCTGACCCAGGCCCCCGGGGGCTCCAGGCGGATGATGGTGACCCCTGCCATCTGTTCCTGTGCATCCCAGCCGCGGACGTGGGCAGAGGGCCACGTGACCGTTGACTGGGGCCCCTGGGGTGCCCACGCACCCACCTACCTACCCACCAGGTGCCTACCCGCCTGCGACGTCCTGTCTGGCGACTGCTGTGCTTGGCTAGAAGGTTCCAGAACCAGCTTTGCCCCCCGCCCTAGAGCATGGTGCTGGCTCCCTCGTCCGGCATCGTCCCACGTGCTGCGGCTCTGGGTGGGCCGCCAGCTCTTCCTTTCCCGTCCAGGGCCCCGCTATTGGGCGTTCCCCGGTGTCCCGGGCTGAGGGCCCGCGGCAGGGCAGGGACAGGCCTGCTGCCCGCGGTCTCCTCAGCCCCTGCACGCTTCAGGCGAACTGGCTGCACCCGAGTCGGGGCAGGAGCAAGGGCTGGACGTGCATGGGCTGCCCTCCCCGGACCTACGCAGGGCGAGGCACTCTGCCCCTCAAATCCCGTGTTGGTGCCAAACCAGCGCTCTCTGGGCCACTGTGTGGAGGAGGACGCCCCCGTGTGGACACGGAGAGCGAGGCCGGTCTGTGGGGAGGACTCCCGCCGGTTGTGCACAGGCGAGAACTGGCCCAGGAGCTCAGGCCTGTGCAGCCCTGCATAGACCTGGGCCTGGGGGCTTCCCGTCTGCGGGGGACACCTGTGCCTCTAGCTGTCCCCCCCACCCCAGGATTCTGGAAGCTGCTATGGGAAAGCACAGCCCTTGGCCGTGGCGTCAGGACCACGGGTGGCCTGGGTGAAGGCGTCGGCAAGAGAGCCACCCTGCTGGACACTCCAGGCCCCACGACCTGTGACCCTCGGCTGGGCTTCCCACGCCCCCGAACCGTGCGCACTGCGTGGAGTCTCGAGGTGACACTGCCGTCTGCCCCCAGTAGCGTCCCCGCCTGGCGTCTGTGCCCGTGATGACCTTTGTGTGCTGTGTCTGTGCCGTGGGCTGGGCCAGCAGAGCCCGTCACAGAAAATCCTTAAATTCTTTATTTGAAAATACAAACGTGATCTCGTAAAACATTTTTAAACCACTATACACACCAAATAAAAGTTAACTTTACACGTTCTGTACATTTACACGAAAACGTAAGTACGCTCGAGGGGACGCTCCCTCCCATACCCTGCGTGCAGGGCTGCGGCTGGGGCGGCGCCTGGAGACGCTCCTGTGGACGGAAGGTCCCGGGGCCATTGTGGCGCCGGGCCCCTGGAATGTTCCTGACCGACGACGCGAGAACAACACAGGACCATCCGACACCCGGAAGTCAGTGCGCGGCTCCCGCCCCGAGGCCGATCCTTTGGAGCAGAACGTGCTCCCCTGTGAGCGGACTGTCGGCCATGCCGGTAAGTCTCCAGACGCCTGCACTCAGGAGCTAGACAGCGGGGCCAGTGGGTCTCCTCTCCCTGCCGGGCCCTGCCAAGGGCTCCTGGACGGACGTCAGCCCCTCCCGGGCAGGCGGGGACACATGCTTAATGACCATCTGACCGGCTTCCGTGTTGAATAAATAAAAATTTATCATCTCATACAAATCACTTCATTTTCTATAAAAGACAGCTCAAGGATCAAACAGTTCTGTTCTTTACACAAAAGCGGCTTTGCATCCAGACCTGAGCACAGGTCACGAAGGCTGTAGGTCGTCGTCCTCACACGCGTACTCATAGAGGTCGACGGTGCCCAGGGTGGACGGTGCCTCGAAGAAGGGCCTCTGGGCCAGCGGAGACCTCAGGGAGCTCAGCTTCTGGTCCACAGGGCTGAGCTCGGCTTCGTACCTGCAAGGAGGGGCTGGTGAGCTCAGTGGGTGCGGCCGCCACAGCCCGGGGCAGGGGACATGCGTGGGTGCGCGTGCAGCACAGCCCGGTCGGCTGTGAACTCACCCTGTGGAAACCCGGCCCGGCGGTGTCACTGCCGGATTCCTTCCACCTGAAGGGAGGAGGAGGAGCCGTGCCCACACGCGGAGGCCGGCGTTACCTGGACACCAGCACGAGACGTGGTGCCACGAGGTGAGAGGCCACAAATCAACTTTGTGAACGGGATCAGAGAATGTGACCAAGCAGGGTTTCTCTGGGGTGTGAACGCTGGTCCAAGATGTGAAGATCCCTGCTGAGATGCCTGTATCCACAGGCCGCCGACGCCAAGAGCACCTGACAGAATTCAGTGTCTGGTCTGGGCTGACGTGACACCTCATGGTCGGTGACGACCCCTCTGCATTTAGGACTGGAGCCCAGGCAAGGACGCGCACCCACTGGCACTCAACATCGTAGCTGACGTTCTAGGAACTGTGGCGGGCGGGTGGCACTGTGACTGTCCGCGCACAAAGTCCCAGAGAACCGATACGTCTAACGCAAGTGCCAGCTGCAGATCTGTGAACCGTACTGCTCTGCGCGACCCACAAACCACCACAACTTGCGAGTTTAAACCCTGTTCCCGTGACTGAACGTCAGGAAGCACTTATGTGACAAAGGACAGGAAGATCCAGGTGCTGAACACCACAAAATCCTGGCGGAACGCTCCAAGACCTGACTACGCAGACACACACGCTTGTGGATTACGAAACTCGCACCCTCGAGGTGCCAACCGTGTCCACACCAGACGAGATTTCGGAAAGTGAATAACTGAATCTCCCGCCTACTGTTTTGTAGGAACAGACAAGCTTACCCTTAGATTTGCCATAATGTCCCCCCCACAGACCCAGCACCAGGCCCACAGGCCTCTTCAGGAAAGCCACAGGCAGATTCCACGACTCCTGCGGAAACGCAAAGGAACATGTGGCCGGGACACTTGTGAAGGACAGCGAAGGCGGAGGGCTCGCCCTCAGGCCGTGACTGCACGCGCACGCTGCGGTGGTGCGTGGACAGACACCTGCACCAGTGCCACGGACCACATCCAGGAGACCTGACACGCACATCACGTCATCGTGAACAAACACGCCCAGCCCCTCGTATGGCTCTGCCCTAGACGGTGCTGCAGAAGCCGGGGAGGAAGCTGGACCCTCACCTCACGCCCCACGGGAAGTCAGGACGGACCGCAGACCCGGATGTGGAATGTGAGGCCCTGGGATGTGCAGACAAGCTCTCTGTGGGTCTGGACGAGGCAGCAGAGTCTGACACGGGGCAATGAAAGCACAGCCTGGATGGCAACGGACGGATACGTGGCGCTTCACACACAGCGTTCCGATAAAAACAGCGGCCACAAGTTCGGAGACAAGTCAACAAACCACAGACCCACAGAGAACTCGTATGGACGAGCTATAAAGAACCCTAACGCCTCAGTGAGAAAGCGGACGATCCAACGTGGAGAACCCGCAAAGACAAGGCACATCCCCTGGGGGTCCACGGAGGCCCGGCGAGGACGGCAGCGCTCACAGCCAGGATGGGACACGCCCAGTGGCGTGCCTGAGACAGGCTGAAACGTAAACAACCCCAAGCGGACCACGTGGGCAAGAACATGGAGCAGGTAGATTGTCACCTGCTGCCGACGCAGACAGGGCGGCCGTGTGGGACGTGGCTGTGCGGGTTCTGGTGAAGGTAAACAGGTGTCCCCATGTGACACACAGCCTCAGGCACTGAGCCCCGAGCAGTGAGAACCCACGTTCACACAGGCCAGCGTGGAAATAGTTCACAGCAGCGCTATTCACTCTGCCCAGACCAGAGGGGAAGCCGCCGAACGTCCGTGGCCTGGTGCGTGGTCACCTAGAGCACAGAACCCTGCTCAGCTGGGACGTGGAGTCCCCGATGTGCCCACCGACAGGCACAGCTCGCCGACACGTCTGAAGGGACGGCAAGGTTCCACTTCCGTGCTGTCCAGCAAAACCACAAATGCCGGCTGAAGACCAGCCAGCATCTGCCAAGACCCTGAGTGCAGAGGGGCTGGGGATGCACGAAGTGCCCCCTGCCGGTTTTGAAACCCTCTTGGGGGTGGGGTCAGGACCCCCGAGCAGGCAGCCCTGTGGCCACCAAACCAAGAGCGCCTGTATGGATGCCCCGTGCCTAAGGGTAGAGGGGGGACTCCCTACCATGGGCTCCATGCCTGCCCTGCAAACCACATGTGGAAACATGCCTGACCCTGTGTGACCCCGACCGGGTGCCGGGTGGCCCGAGGGATGCCGGAGGCGGTGGGGGAAGGGATCTGATGGGAACGGGGAACACACGTGTGACCCAAGCCCATCAGGTGTGTGTGTGGACACCGGACACCTGAGCCCCCCACTCTTGAACACAGGCCTGTTTACACTCCCGAAGGCCCAGGCCCCAGAGGGTGGAATGGGGCTGAGACTGGCCACAGGCCTGGGAGCGGGACACCCCCCCAGTCCTGCACGCGGTCAGCCACAGGGGAGAGGAGCATTGGTGGCAAATGGGCCTCAAGGCCTGTCTCCCCGCATTGGCCTCATGAGCAGATACCAAAGGAGAACAAGATTCCCAGCCGCAGTAACTCTGTCAGGTCCTTGCCCCTGAGCCAGGCCCTCCAGGACCCCAACCCTATGGTGTGTGCACCCTCTGCAGTTGGCGGGAGGGACTGACTGGGCAAGAGATGTCCCAGGGCCCCGGGTGACCCCGATGTGGGGCGGGGAGCACGGAGCATGCGCGCTGGCAGGGGGGTCGTGAGGGCTGGGGACAGGACACGCTGGGCTCTGGGCCACAGGCCTCAAACACCCCTACTGCACGGCCTGCTCTGGGCCCTCTTGGCTGGTGCTCCTGGGTCCCAGCTCTCGGGGGTAGAGCAGCAGCAGCACCTCTGGGACTGTTTCTGGGAAAGGGGACGACGCAGGAGCACCAGGACGGGCGGGGGGCCGGGCCTGCCTGCACTCACACCCGGGGTCGGGCTGTGGCTGCAGACTTGCGGCCTGGCCCGGCTGGCTCTGCAGCACCCCCTGACCCTGGGAAGGGTCCCCTTGGCACTCCTCTGGGGCTGGGCTTGTACACAGGCCGCCGCCGGCCATGTGTGGGTTACATTTAGGATTCAGGACACCCACCACCACCTTCTCTTCCCCAGCAAGTTTCCCTACTCACAGCTGCACACACTCGTCACGCGAATGTCACAAGTGCTCAAAGAAAGCGGGCGAACAGCCCCCACGAGGTACCGTCTCCTGCCCGAGCCCTTTCAGGGTCGGGTGGATGTGGGAAAGGAGGCGCCTGCTGCCCACGTACCACCCGTGTCCCTCCCGGCCATCTCTGCGTCTGTCCCCACACTCACCCGTCCTCCCACGGCTCTCCTGCAGCCTCCTCGGCCACCAGGATGTCGTACTCCTCGGCAGCATACTTCTCCCAGTCGGAGAGCTCAGGGCCTTCGCTCTCACTCTCCTAGATGAAACATATGTGTCACGCGGCGCAGACGCGGCCGGCACCCCACGTACTCCTTGCCACACTCACTCTGAGCAGGGAGACCTGTTCCTTCTGCTCGTGGTCGAGGTATTTCTCGATGTTGAAGAAGGTATCAAAGAACACATTGGCGAGTTTACACTTCTTCAGATCATGGAGGGTGATTTTCCCTGCAGGAGGTGAAATAATGCAGAGACAGTTACTCCGGGGTGAACTTTCACAAATCTGCATTTGACATGCACGCCTGTCACGACGTACCTTGAAAAACATGGCACAATACTGCATTTTCTGACGTAACTGGGCATAAAACACACCCGCACAAGGTGGTCCTCGGTGTGGGCAGGAAGGCTAGGTTGGGGAGAAGCGCGGACCAGAGGCCTGGGGTCCTGTGTGCCTAAGAATGGGTCAGACCTGACAGACGGGGACGTGGAGCGCAGGAACAGACAAACTGTGGCCGCCAGGGGGCGCCCATGCACACATCATGGAGCATGACACAGGGACAGGAGGAAATCCACTGATAGGGAGGAGGGCCTGGACATGGCACCCCAGAGTGACTCACAAACACCATAAGTACCCCAAGAGCAGGATTCCCCAACATGGAAACAATACTAATCGAGGTGTCACAGTTCGGAAAAAGTCCCCCTCTGTCCCTTTGACCCTGGTAGCTGTCCTAGGGTCCCTCCTTGTGCCACTTTTGGCCCCTCCCTGGACACAGTTCTCAGCCAAGGGGTGTCAGGAGGACCCCAGGTGGTACCCTGGGTGGGGAGGGTGAGGGGACAGGCACCCATGGCACCGCCCCACACCAAAAACTTGGGTTCGATGTCCCCGAGGTGAGAAATCAGGCAGCATAGGCAGGGAGACATGGGGTCAGGGATATCCACCTTCCTGACCCTGGTAGGATAGGTATGCTCACCCAACAGAACAGGGCCCTCACCACAGGTGAGGGTTGAGGGGGCCACATGGGACCTGAGGGGGTCAGGGGAAGGTGGACAGCCAGGACACACTGTTGTGTCCACGCTCAACAGTGACCACCACCCGTGAACAAGGTTGCTCACGTCACACATGATGACACCAGCTCACCCAGCCCTTGGTGGGGTCTTGTAACATATGGTTGGTACCAGGCCTCTCCCAGGCCCTGCTCACCCTTGTCACCAACTCAGAGTATGGAGGGCTGTTCCCTGAGTGGGCGTCCCTTCACACAGGTGTCTCTCACACAGGGACCATCACACCTCCCATGGGACATCTCCTTATATGGGGGGTGGGGGGTTCCCCTCACTCAAGGGAAATGTGCCCTTACACAGGGACATCCCATCTCACAGGAAGAACACCCCATCACACGGGGTGTCCCTTACACGGGGCATACCGCAGGGGGACATCTCACATGGGGGAGCATCCCCTCACATGAGCACATCTCACATGGGGTACCCCTCGCATCTCACCGAGGGGACTTTCCCTCATACAGGTGGAGGCGACAATATCATAGGGGGATGTATTCTCAGACTGGGTACCCTCTCACACAGGGGGACATCTCCTCATATGTGGCATCGTATCTCATGGGGGAGGAGAAATCACCTCACATGGTGTGTCCCCTCACACAGGGACATCCCCTCACACGGGGGGGGGCATCACATCTCATGGGGGGGGAGATCACCTCACGTGATGTGTGCCCTCACACGGGGACATCGGTCCACACAAGGGGGGGGGCATCACATCTCACGGGGGTTGGGGGGAAATCACCTCACACAATGTGCCTCTCACACAGGGGGACATCTCCTCACATGATGTGTCCCCCCTTCACACGGGGACATCCCCTCACATGGGGGGGGGTATCACATCTCATGGGGGGAAAATCACCTCGCACGATGTGTCCTCTCACACAGGGGGACATCCCCTCACATGGCGGGGGGGTATCACATCTCATGGGGGGAAAATCACCTCGCACGATGTGTCCTCTCACACAGGGGGACATCCCCTCACATGGCGGGGGGGTATCACATCTCATGGGGGGAAAATCACCTCGCACGATGTGTCCTCTCACACAGGGGGACATCCCCTCACATGGGGGGGTATCACATCTCACGGGGAAGGGGGAGATCACCTCATACGATGCGTCCTCACACAGGGGGACCTCGGTGAGGGGATATCTCCTCACACGACGTGTCCCCTCATGGGGGGACATCACAGTTCCCAGTGAGGAATCATCTCAGACGATGTGTCCCCTCACAGGGGTACATTCCCTCAAAAGGGGGCATCCCCTCACATGTGGTGTCCCATCTCAGGGGGCATTACCTTCACTCTGCGGCTTCACGAGGTCCAGCATCTGGCAGAGGCAGTCCTCGAAGGGCAGGGCCTCGATGGCCATGCTGTCCAGCCTGCGGCACTGCTCCTCATAGAAGTACTCCAGTTCGAACATGGACAGTGCCCCGTCCCCATCCAGGTCCATGCAGCGGAACCAGTACTCGATGCTGCAGTCACAGCAGGTCAGTGCGAGCCTCGGTTAGCCTGGCCATCCAGGATAGACCCCGCTGGGGACCGACCCCACCGGGACTAACTGCACGCACTGCGGACCCCATCCAGGCCAACCCTTGCCCAGTGTGGACCCTGCCTGGGACTGACCTTGCCTGGATGGACCCCTGGTGGTGCCCATACTCAGGGATGACCGCTAGCCTACGGCTTCCAATTGTTGGACCAGGACAGCCACCAAATACGTACCTGGTTGGAGTTTTTTTGTCCTCTTCAGAGATCAAAAACCAGACAAAGTCAGCATAGCTTATTTTTCCTTCCTTCTGGACTTTTCTGCCCCTGGGTTCAGGGTCGAGACCAACAGACAAAACGTGTGTCAGGGAGAAGCGGTGTGAGGTGGGAGGCCCCTGTCCACCTCCCTGCTGGGTGAGTGGAGCCTTGCCTTTGGCCCTGTCCCACACTTGGCTCCTACTCGGGGGAAGGCTTCAGAGGGCGTGCGCCTGCAGAGGTTGCCCTGGGACTGCAGAGGGGGCAGGAGTGGCTTCCGTGGCCTCAGTCACAGCCGCCTTGTGGCCTCTGATGCCCCTACTCCAGGTCCTTATCCGATGCCCAGGGCCTGACGTGACCCACCGACATGGGGCCTGTCCTTCCCCACCCCTTACTAATGACCTCATGTGATAATGGTGTTTGCCCCCCTTTCTTATGATGTCACGTGACAAAGACGTGTGTCCCTTATTTATGATCTTGTGTAACAGAAGTGTGTATATCCCCCAATGACATCACAGGACAAAGCTGTGTCTCCCCTTATAAGCTTGTGTGACAATAGCATATATCCTCCCTTATTTATGACCTTGTGTGACAACAGCATGTGTGTCTTCCTTATGACCCCACATGACAACGGCACTCCCTCTCAACACACGACAAGCTCACATTAGGGAGTGAATGAGACAGAACTGGACTCAGGCACAGGACATTGGCCAAAATCACAAGAAAATGACTGTAAGACATACCTTGTCACCGCCCCTGAGAATATCCTCTCAATCATCTTGGTGGATATAGCTGCAGAAACAGAATTGGGCCGTGAGCCAACTGCACATACCTGAGGTCATGGCCCAACCTCAAATGCTCGGGGCAAGCTGGGCAGGCTCGGGTCGGCCATGCTGGGCCCCAGGCCTGGTGGGGGTGGAACCTGACAAAACTACTCTCCAGCGTGTGCCCCCCAGGGCACTGCCCAGAGCTTTCCTGTCCTGAGGACTGAGCCCAAATCAGAGCCAAAGAGTGGAAAGCTGACCCGGGGGCTCCAAGACAGAAGCAGGCTGTAAAGAGCAGAACACATTTATACTCACACTCTTGCTTTGTGATTAGAACCAAAGGTCTTTAACTAAAACCCGACAAATGAGAAGTGAAAAGCACCGCCTCAGTCAGCTTCGGCGCCTGTCACAAAGCACCACCGGCTGGGCAGCTTAAACAAAACACATTTATCCTCTCCCGGTCCTGGAGGCTGGGAATCTGAGATCCCGGCGGGGCTGAGGCTGGTTCCTCCTGAGACCTTTCCTTGGCGAGCGGTTACCATCTTCTCTCCCTGTGTCCTCACGTGGTCGTCCCTCTGTACACATCTGTGTCCTCTCTTATCCCCTCTTCTTAGAAGGACCCCGGTTCTATGAAATCAGGGCCACCCTATGCATTATTTTACCATAATAACCTCTTTAAAGACCCCACTTCCACTTATGGCCCCATTCTGGAGTCCTGGGGAATGTGGCTCCAATGATTCCTGGTACCTGGACATGGGGCCTTAAATGGAAATATGTCTCTGCAGATGTGAGTAAGGGAAGGATCTGAGATGAGCTCACCCTGGATCAGGGGGCCCTAAATCCAATGACAGGGGTCCTGGTAAGAGACAGAAGAGGAGACACAGAGACACAGAGGAGAAGCCACGTGAGAACAGAGGCAGAGATGGGAGGGACATGGCCACGAGCCCAGGGACGCCTGGAGCCCAGAAACTGGAAGAGGGAGAAGGACCCTCCCCTGGAGCTTCAAGAGGGAGCATGGCCCTGCCCCGCCTGGATCTCAGGGGTCCTGCCCCGCCTGGATCTCAGGGGTCCTGTCCCGCCTGGATCTCAGATTCTGGTCTCCAGAGCTGGGGGAGGAGGTGTTCCTGTTGTGGGAGGGCCCCAGTTTGTGGTCATTTCTTACAACCACCTCAGCAAACTCCTGCATAGCCCTCCTAGGTGGCCATCCATAAGTTCCTTGCCCTTGGATACTCCGAGGATACTTAGCTGTGTTTGAGGCCCCCTCTGTTACAGCAGCCCCAGGGAACTGTGGCGGCTCACTCGGATGCCTACATCCAAAGACTGAAAACAAGGAACCTCAAAGGAACCCTGCCTCCGTGGGCTGCGCAGGAGAGGGTCAGCTCTGACCCCCTCTGCCTGCCTTCTTTTCACAACACCCAGGTCAGGGTCGCATCTGACACTTGGCCTGGCTGCCGCCAGCAACATGGGACAACCCTGCGAGCACCAACGCTCTCACAGCTGCAGCCTCCTTACGTGGGCAGGTCAGCACCCTGCATGCGTGTGTGTTTCTGTCTCCCGTGTGCATCATGACCCATGTGTGTCCCATCTTGTGTGCCCTGTATGTCCCACGTGTCCCGTCCCTCGTGTCCCCGTCTCGTGTGGATGCACGTGTGTATGTCCTGCAAGAGCAGACCACTCCTGGAGACAGTGGGGGAGAAGCGGAGGAAGGCAGTTTTACACAACAGGCCACAGGCCCAGGGGAGGTGGCCATGGCCAGTGGCACTGGACAGAGCAGGTGCCTGAGGGGCCAGCACCGGTAGGTCCCCCTGTCCCACTCGGGCCACATACTAACCGTGGTCATTGTGCCGGGCCAGGTCCTGGGAATCGATGAGAAGGTCGTGGTCCGTGTCCAGCTCCCAGAATTTACAGTAAATGACATAGAAGTGCTCATATGAGAAATACTCTGTCAGCTGATTGATGTCTGCTTCCTCTTCCAACAGCGCCACGTTCTGCCGAAACAAACCCAACAAAGCCACTGCAGTTTCCACGGGAGCTGGGCTTCCTATGAGTGGGACCCCCGAGGCGTCTCATGTTATGAGGGTGGCGGCCCAGAACTGGTCAAGACAGGCCTGGGATTAGGAGCACAGCACCTAGGTCTGGAGCACACTGAGGTCAGGCTTGAGTCTGAGACTCAGCCTGGCTGATGCTGGCAACATGAGGCGGTCCTGCTAGTGTCAACCGCGTCACAGCTTGGGGCCTCCTTACGTGGGCAAATCTGACCCCTCTTCATTAATGCCCACATGTGCACTGAACCTGAGTGAAGAGGATAGCTTGCTCCCTAGTGCCTATGGGTCATTTCTCCTGCATGGATGGTGGATGGTTGATGGGTGGGTAGATGGGTAGAGATGGATGGAGGAGGGTGGAGAATGGAAGGATGGAGAATGGAAGATGAATGGGTGAAGGAAGGAGGAGAATGAACGGAAGAGGGTGGAGGATGGAAGGATGGAGGATGAATGGAGGAGGGTAGAAGACAGAGGATGAAAGATACGGATGGAGGAGGATGGATGATAGATGGAGAAGAGTGGAGAAAAAAAGATGGAGAAGGGAAGGAAGATGGAGAAGAACAGAATATGGAGAATGGATGGAGAAGTTTAGAAGACAGGATGGAGGATGGATGGAGGAGGATGGAGGGTGGAGGATGGATGGATAGAGGGTGGAGGACGGACGGATGGGTGGAGGGTGGAGGACGGATGGGTAGAGGATGATGGAGGATGGATGGATGGATGGATGGATGGATGGATGGAGGGTGGAGGACGGATGGTCCAGGATGGACAATGGAGGATGGACACTGGATTGGTGGATGGAAGATGGAGGATGGCAGACAGGAGGGCAGGTGGACAGGAGGCATGGACGTACGGAGGCCCCGTGTCCCCGTGGGCCGGCCGCCTACCTGTAGGAAGGTGCTCCTGCGGAGCTCTGCACACGTGATCCTCCCTGACCAGGACCTGTTGACGGTGTAGAATATCCTCTGTATGACCTGCAGGAGGAAGGCCGTCAGCAGAGCGCCTGGACACCGGGGGACACAGGACCCCATGTGCGGCCCGAAGCACCCACTCTGTGCATGCCAAACAGTTGGGTTGGGGATGGAAGTGCCTCAGGACCCTGTTGTCCAAATAGCAGGCACGTGCATTCCCCCAACTAAGACGTCCTCCCAGGCTGAGCAGCACCAACCCCCAGGGAGGGAGAGCACACGGATGTCTGGGATGTCCCGTCCCTTGTGCTCAAGTCTGACACGTGGCAACACCCACCAGGCTCTCCACGGGCTCGCTGTGCTTTGTGCCTCAACACGGGACATGTGCCTGTCACGGGCCCTTGCTCGGCCCCATGGAGCAGGCACCGTCCACATCTTATTCGTGGGCGAAAAAATTGGGATTCAGAAGGGCCACAGCCTGAGGCCCTGAATCCTCGTTCACATGTGTGTGGGGCCTGAAACCGGGGTCCCAGGGGCAGCCGGCCATGCCCGAATACTCACGGTGGTGATGTAGCGAGAGTGGAACTCTGACGCCTCCTTCAGGAAGGCTAAGCCCGGGTGTGTGTTCACCACGTCCTGCACACGGAAGACAAGACAGAGTTCGGGGACACACACTGTGCCCGCTGAGCACAGGCACCCGTGTCTGTCGCCAACCCCGGCAACTTCACACGGACAGGGCGGCTGTGCACAGAACACTCCAACCACACAGCTGCATACAAAACACAGCCCCACACGTGCGATTCTATACAGCCCGTAGGCTACACGCTGAGGAAGCACAGGACGGCTCGCTCAAAGGGACCATAGTGATCTCCGACAACTCACTGGGACTCAACGCGTATAAATACACAAGGACCCACACCAAGGTCCACAAGGGAGTTTCAAATACCCTCATTTTACGAGCTACAGTCACTGAGCCTTTAGGTCACATCTGCTGGAATAATCCAGTTACTCGGAACGGCTACACAGAAGATCCAGGGACTAAGTCCCGCTCACCCTCGATTATCTCCCGCAGACTATGCAACGATGCCCGAAATGAGTCTGAGGGGACGCAGAGGATGTCGTAGACCAGCACGACCTGGTGTCATGCAGGTGACCCACCAGGGGCTGCAGTCCCCACTGTCTGTGGCCTCATGCGCTGCATGCACGTGGTCCTCCCACTCACACACACCTGAACCACATGCGGCACACGTGGTCCTCCCACTCACACACACCTGAACCACATGGGGCACACGTGGTCCCGTGGCTCAACATACCTGCACAACATGTGGTCCCGCCACTCACACACCTGCACTGCGTGGGGCACACGGGGTCCTCCCACTCACACACCTGCACTGCGTGGGGCACACGGGGTCCTCCCACTCACACACCTGCACTGCGTGCGGCACACGGGGTCCTCCCACTCACACACCTGCACTGCGTGGGGCACACGGGGTCCTGTGGCGACCCCATGGTTCACACATAACTGCACTGCGTGGGGCACACGGGGTCCCACCACTCATACACACTTGCACCGTGTGGGGCACATGGGGTCCCACCACTCACACACACAAGAGGGGCTGGTCCCTGAGCCATCTCTTTGGAAAGCAAAACCCTGAGAGAAGGGAGCCAGACTGGCAGCCTGCATGCAGTGTAGACACAGGGGCGGACCTGGGAGGAGGAGAGAAGGTGCATGCGGTGTAGACGCAGGGGAGGACCTGGGAGGAGGGGAGGAGGGGAGAAGGTGCGTGTGGTGTAGACGCAGGGGAGGACCTGGGAGGAGGGGAGAAGGTGCGTGCGGTGTAGACGCGGGGGAGGACCTGGGAGGAGGGAAGAAGGCGCATGCAGTGTTGATGCATGCACCTGGACGAGGGGAGAAGGTGCATGCAGTATAGACACAGGGGAAGACCTGGAGGAGGGGAGAAGGTGCATGCAGTGTTAATGCACAGGTGGACCTGGAGGAGGGGAGAAGGTGCATGCGGTGTAGACACAGGGGAAGACCTGGAGGAGGGGAGAAGGTGCATGCAGTGTAGACGCAGGGGCGGACCTGGGAGGAGGGGAGGAGGGGAGAAGGTGCATGCGGTGTAGACGCAGGGGCATACCTGGGAGGAGGGGAGGAGGGGAGAAGGTACGTGTGGTGTAGACGCAGGGGCGTACCTGTAAGAAGGGGATGAAGTCTTCTTGCACCAGATAGTTACAGCCGGGGTTCATGAGCAGGTGGACGAACTTGGCAGCGTCGTCGTGACAGTTCTGGACAACCCTGCAATGATGGAGGACGTCCCAGTGGTCCCCACACACCAGATCCACAAGGCCCCTCCCAGACACGGCCGGTGAGTAGGACATGGGGCCTTGATGGGGCGTGATCAAGAGCAAGCTCGCGAGGGGACAGGACACGATGCCACATGGCCTGGACGTTAGCTCCCTCCTCTTGCCGTCTTGGCCACAGGAGCATGAGCCCGTGATGCAGCAGCTGCCACTGGGACGACGGAGAGCTGGGGACAAGTCTCCCCTCCCAACGCCCGCCCCCAGCGCACAGGCCCAAGACTCACTTTCTCCACATGGCGACGAACTTGTGGACAGAGACGGAGCCCGTGCGCTCTCCCCCGGCACTGCAGAACAGCGGCCCCTTCCAGTAGAGCGGGCAGCCACAGGCCTGCAGAGCAGAGGGGCACAGCGGGCAGTCAGCACCTCCTGGACACCCACTGCTGCTGCCACAACCGTGCGCTCCCACGGGGATGCCTCAGTGAACCTTGCTATAGAAAGACACCTGGACCTTCAAACCCATCAGCCCTGCACAGATGAGCTCAGTGTTACCGCCAAACACAAGGCGTGTGTTCATTCCCGTGCACCAGGGAGAGCAAGAGGTGCTTGTCCCAGCTGTCCCATCGGGTGACAGAATGCAGCTCGAGGACAGGATCAGACTACCCCTGTCCCGCAGTCAGCAGGTCCCCGAAGTCTGCGAGTCCGGCAGCAGCTCGTGATAACCGTGGGTGAGGGAACAGACAGCATAAATGAGGAAAGGCTCTAAATGTAACACGGAAAATACCGCCCACTGAAACTTCACCAAATGAGCACAGAGCAGGGTGTTCAGCACATCTGACAGCAGAGAAGCCTGACCAACAGAACGCTGGAACAGGCAGACATGAAAATTAAAACAAGCAAATACTCTATCAGCAAAATCAGCAAAATTGAAAGTCAGGTCTTTGAAGATCTAAAAAAAATTAAACACCCCTTAGCAAAAGTCGTCAAGAACAAAAGACAGAAAACACGAGTTATGAACGTGAGCTGTCACCGCAGCTCCCACACGCGTTAGGAAGGTAGGAAGTGGACACTACAAATAACTTCATGCCCACATGAGCCACATGAGCCACAGTGCTGGTGACCTGCACAGACTACCTGATCATGCAATCTAACCCAAACAGACACAACAGAAAATCTGCACAGAGCTATATGTCTGCAAGGAACTGAATCTGCCAAACTCTCCCAAAGAAAACTCCAGACCCCAACGGCTAAGCGAGTGAGTCTGTGCAAACATTTATGGAAGAAATCATACTGACTGCACACAAACTCTTCCAGAGACTAAACATGTGGGATGTTTCTTAATTCTTGTTATGAGGCCAACACACAGCAGATACTGAAATCTGTCAAGGATGCAAGGAAGCTTATGGGCCAGTCAGCTCTCAGGAACACCGACGCAGAAACCCCACACAGACTGCATGTCAACAAACTCAACCCAGCCAGTAAAAAAATAAGAAGAAACAACAAACCAGGAAACTGAAAACAGACACTTTAATCTTCTTTTTTTAAGTTTTTTGTTAAGTTTTTTTTTTTTAATTTATTTGATAGAGAGAGAGACAGCCAGCGAGAGAGGGAACACAAGCGGGAGGAGTGGGAGAGGAAGAAGCAGGCTCCCAGCGGAGGAGCCTGATGTGGGGCTCGATCCCATAACGCCGGGATCACGCCCTGAGCCGAGGGCAGACGCTTAACGACTGCGCCACCCAGGTGCCCCTAACCTTTAAAAAAAAATTTTTTTTAATTTTTTAAGTAATTTCTACACCTAACATGGGAGTCAAACTCACAGCCCCGAGATCAAAAGTCACATGGTCCACTAACTGAGCGAGCCAGGCGCCCCAGGAACACCTCATTCTAATAAAGGGCATCCACAGAAAACCCATGGCTCACATCAGATGCAAGGGTGGCACATGACGCCTCCAAGCCCGAGCTGGGACCAAGACAAGGGCACCATGAGTGTGTCAGTGGGCCCAGCCAGGGCGTGGGGGCGGGAGAAAGACAGGAGGGTACAAAGGCCCAAGAGGAGGACTCAAAACTGCTGTAATTCAGAAACATACAACACACCGTGTAGAAATCCCGAGAGACTTACAGAATATTATAAGTGACTTCAGCAAAGTTGCTAGAACCAAGCACGATATACATGAGGCAATTCTATTTCAACACACTGGCCACAACTACAAAATGAAATTTACAGCAGTGCCATCTATGTAAGGCATAAAGAAACCCCTTAAATCTAACCGGCACCGTGTGCCATCTGCACAAAGCCACCAACAGACCACTGGTGGGAGACATTAAAGACCCGGTGCTAAGCTCCTCCCGCGGAAACCCAAGGCTGGCTCCCGAATGACCCACAGATTTAAGTGAAAGCCAATCGCTATGCAGTGTCTGTGGTGTTGTTCTGGAAATACAAAAGCTTACTGAGAAACCCCTAGAGGAAGCAAAGGATTTTGAAGGCTTACTCTAGAGTTACATCAGTGAAGACTTGTTGTGTGTGTGCAAAGAGGGACGGGGAACAGTGAGGAAGAGATCTTGAGCCCGTCAAGTGATTGAGGACAAAGGCAGGCCTCCAGTTCTGTGGGAACAACCATGTTCTCCATGAGAGCACCACATCAATGGGAAACCCTCCTTCACACTGTGCACGACAATCAGTGCACGATGGATCCCGGTCCTGAACGGGAATGGTGAAACATTAAGCCTTATGCAAGAAAATGTAAGAGAAGCTTTTCCTGATTTTGGAGTAGCAAAGATCCCTCACAGAGGACACAAAACACCTTCAACTCTGAAGGGAGAGAGAGGTAAACTTCACTTAAGAATTGCTGGCTGCAAGATGCCGTGAAGAGAGCAAAGACAAGCTACAGACTAGAAAAGAATATTTGCAACACACAAGTCTAACAAGGACTCGCAGGCGGGATTTTAAAGAACTGCTGGTCAAGGAGGAAAAAGGCACACAGCACAAGAGAGCAACAGAGCTGAACAGGCACTCCGAGAAAATATCGCACAAATGCCCATACGGCTACGAAAACGTGTTTGGCATCTGTGCTTGTGATGGAGATGCAGAGAAGTGTGTAGGGAGAGATCAGAAAGGCCCACAGGAACAGCTCAAACTCGGAGGACTGAAAATACCAGGCACTGGGAAGGATGCAAGGAACAGAGTTAATGCACAGGGACGGTGGACAAGAATGTGGCGCAACTGTCCTGGAGAGAGCCGCTGGGCGGGGTGTGCTGAGAGCTGGCCATGCACAGTCCCCCAGGTGACACTCGGTCCTCCAGTAGTAACCCAGGGACCTGAGCCTTGCTACCACAAGACACGGCCGGGAACGGTCCCAGTGGCCTTACTCAGGATGCCCCACATGGAACCACCCAGCTGCCCACGAGCAGGGCGCTGAATGAACAAACAGGCAGATTCACGCCCTTTGAGGGTGTTGGTTTCAGTAACTTCAGCAAAGTTGCTAGAAGCAAGCACGATATATGTGAGGCAATTCTATTTCAACACACTGGCCACAACTACAAAATGAAATTTTTTCCATATCGTGGAATAAAATATGGCAATCACAAAGAACCACCCACGTGTTTTGGGCACAACCAAGACACCAGTGCCTCACACAGGTGTGGATGAATTCCACGGAGGCCACACTGGGCTGGGGGAGCTGGAGGGGAAAGGACGCATGTGCCCAAGTTGTGAGAGGTGATCTAGGAGACCATCCAGAGCCCCAGCTGGTGACCTGGAGCGCTGACTGGAAGTGGGCCGAAGAGAACTCCCTGGGGTGCCGAGAACATGTGGCGTCTTGCTCTGGGTGGTGGTCACGTGGGTGTGTGGACGCTCGCGGCACACAGTACTGGCGGTGAGAGGGCTGTGGCCCCTCACGGCTCCACACGTTCATGCCCGAGGTGGTCCGTGCACATGAAGCTCTATGCACTCTCCTGTAAGGGGGGGGCCCTCCGTGGATGAGTTCCCAGGATGCGCTGGTGTGCCTGGGGTTCCAACCAACCTGACAGCTGGAAGCTTAACGCTAAAGCTTTGGCCGTGACCTACACTGCCTTGCAGGACATTTTGTTAATTTTCTGAAGTGAATGGAAAACATGACCTCTAAAATGTAAGAGACAGAAAGAAGAACAGCTTTAAAAAAGTATAAAATTGTCACTCCAAGGGAAAAGATGCATCACACAAGATTTTGCTTTTTATCAATTTTACAGAATGTATGTACAGGAAGATTCGCTCTTTGTAGAGTGCACTTGATGCCTAGATCACGTGTCTGTCCCCATAGTAGGGAGAGCCGTGTCACCGGCCGATTCCGGCGTACCTTTACCCTAACCCTACCCACACCCAGGAAGCCCCTCTCCACCCCCGTGGCTTCCCTTTCCTGGAATGTTGTTTAGGTGGGATCGTGCCGCCCGTGGCCTTTCAGGCCTGGTTCCTTTTGCTCAGCATCGTGCACCTGCCATTCAGCTATGCCGTCATGTGTGTGACATAACAAACATAAAAACTGGTTTCCGCCCCACTTCCTGGCACAGTGAATCTGAAACCCTTTTAAATTCCCTATGGGCCTGCGGTGCTAGGATCACCTTCTGTTCTAACATTCGATCTTTCACTCCGGTTTCTGACACACAGCTCCTGAATCCCCTGGGGTGTGCGGACTGACAGGCGCTTCTGTTGTCCTGAAGAGGTGGCTCTGGGTGGCTCCTGGGTGGGGCTGGACAGCAGGAAGGCGGAGCCACGATGAGACACTTGGGACGTTAGCCCCGCACCATCCTCCGGGGAGGAGAGCGCCTGGAGGCCGGGAGTAGGACGCATCACGCCTACACAGTGAAGCCTACGTGAAAATAAAGACGAGGTGTAGAGAGCTTCCGGGTGGTGAACGCATCTGCGCACAGGGACGGTGGGGCGTCCGGCTCCATCGGGCCAGCAGCTCCTGAGTCGGGACCCTCCCAGCGCTCACCCCATGTGCTTCTTTGTCTGTGCAGCTCTATCCTCCCCCAAGGAGGGGCGTGCGAACCCCCAGGGTCTATGGCTGGTGACAACCTGGGATTTGTGACAGGTGTCAGAAGTGGGGCGGTCCTGGGGGGCTGAGCCTCTAACCCCTGGGGTCTCTGCTGTCCCCATGAGGCCGTACAAGAACTGAGCAGGGGAGCACGTGATAGGTGCGTAACACTGTACGTGTCCTAAGTGTCTCTGAATTCTACTTTTATGGTGGTTAAGATGCTGAAGCATGTTATGTAAATCTTACCATAATAAAGAAGTACCTACTATCTGATTCTGTTCAGGTACAATTGTAGAAAACTCCGCTAACCCACAGTAACCAAGTCCCCACAGCAGCCCGGGGACGAGTGGAGGGGCTTGGAAAAGGGCTGAGTCGGGGCGTGTGGAAACGTGTGTCGTCTGGACTGTGGGCATAGTTTCAGGGGGTTACACATATGTCACAGCTCCTCAAATTATACACGGGAAGCATGTGCCGTGTATCACGCATCAGTCACAGCTCAAGGAAGCTTCCAGAAAGGGGAAGAAGGATGCCCTGCAAAAAATACCCACATGGAAAGGTGTTCAGCATAATCATCAGGGAAATGAAGCCGCGAATGAGTTACACACACATGCGCGGAAAACGGCCCAAACTGGAAGTGTGGAAACCAAGTGCTGGTGAGGTTACATGAGAACTGGCGCTCTCGAGCACCAGTGGCTGGAGATGTAGCACGGACAGCTACTCTGGAAAGCACTTCCAGGTTCTTATAAAATCAGTCACCCACAATTCAGGGCTGCGTATTTGCTACCTGAGAGAGGCAGATGTGCACACGACTCTTACACACACACACCAGCAACTCAACTCATGAAACACAATGGATACAACCAAGCGCTCACCCACTGGGAAACACGTAAGTCATGGTCATGCACATACAGGGCACTGTCCGGCGTCAATGACTCTGGTGGGGAGGGATATCACAAATATTCTATGTGAAAGACACCAGAGGGGCGCCTGGGTGGCTCAGTCGTTAAGTGTCTGCCTTTGGCTCAGGGCGTGATCCCGGAGTTCTGGGATCGAGTCCCGCTTCAGGTTCCTGCGCTGGGAGCCTGCTTCTCCCTCTGTCACTCCCTGCTTGTGGTCCCTCTCTCGCTGGCTGTCTCTCTGTCAAATAAATAAATAAAATATTTAAAAAAAAAAAAAAGAAGAAGAAGAAAAAACGAAAGACACCAGAAACCAAAGACAGCACGGCCCTGTCACGTGAAATTCCTGAAGAGGCAAACCACAGTGCCAGACCGCGTCTGTGTGTGACACGGCCAGGGAGGTGGGAATGGGACCGACTGCAAGGACAGTCTCACGGCAGTGACAGTGCTCCCTGCCCTGACGAGGTGACACGCAGGGGGACACATTTGCTGGAACATATCACGTTGTACATGTAACACTGGGAATCTTACTGTGCGTAAACTCTACATCGGTAACGTGGACCAAGGGCATGAATCACTCGAGAAGCTAGGAAAAAATGACGGAATAGAAAAAAATACAATAAAGTAACAAAGATGAGAACAGAAATCCTGAGATAAAAAAATAAAGCGGTAGTCCACGAGGCGACGGACACTCATCTGAAAACCAATATAAATCCGTTTCCGCCGTGAGTAGACAAGAAGGGAAGCAGAAATAAATAACCCTTCAAAGGGACATAGGCACAGATCCTGTAAAGATTTTAAAAACGATACCAGAAGATGAGGAAAAATGTTGAAGCAATAAACGTATAAGTTACATAATGAACCGTTTTAGAAGAAATATAAAGTGATGAAAACTGACTCGAGAAATTAAAATCCTAAACAGCCAACAGCAAGAGGTGTAAACGCCGGAAAGAGTAAAATTACCCGCAGAGATAACCGTGAATCGCAACCTGGGCGAGAACAGGTACACGCACAGGAACTACGCACGCGTCTCATTTAACCACCATCGCTGAAATCCCACCAACAACATGTCAGCAAATCAACGGAAGTGCAAACCAGAAGTGGCCCAGGAGGCCATTTCCCATGTATCTGACCAGCAAACTGCAGGTGTCAGACCACGTCTGCTGCTCGGGCCCGATGAAGGGTCAAGTCACGTGATCATCTGAACGCTGACCGAGTGTTCGGACAGCACAGCCCTCAAGGAGGGGAACCTGGTAGCAAGAGACAAGATCACGTGTGCGTGTGTGCTGTGACCCGCTAACTGCTTACACAACTGTCCCAAGACACAGGGACAGAGCGTGAAACGATGTGTACACGCGGAGTTATTACAGTGTCCACGTGACGGGCCGACAGCCCCTCCATCTGTCCCCGTGACGGCCCCTCCCTGTGTCCCGACGGCCCCTCCCTGGGTCCCCACCACGGGCCAACGGACCCTCCATCTGTCCCCGTGACGGCCCCTCCCTGTGTCCTGACGGACCCTCCGTGCTTCCCCAGACGAGCCAGCCCCTCGGCGTGGGAGAGTGAAAGCAGACTACAGTGCTTCCCCGTAGCCGAGTGCTATGCGTCTGCAGGAAGAAGGGGGCGCTCGCCACACAGGCAGCCCTCACTGTGCACAACGTGCAGGGCACCACAGCAGCCCCCCTGCGAACACGGTTCATGTGTCAGTTACGGCGGCCCAGATGTGTGGGTAAACGGCAGGTGTCACTGAGGCTCCTTTAGTCCATCTGCTATGAAGAAGCAGCGTCACAAACGTGTCTCAGTTCTCTGAAAGTCTGTGAGGACCCGGCGCTGTGCGTCTGTTGTTTGGCTGGTGCACACGGCACGGTGTGTGGCTGTGTGCCCCTGGCTCCCACCTGACAGGAAACCGTAAGGAAGTAAGTTGGCGCTGCAAGCACTCTCCGGGCTGCATCATGAGCCAGGTCACCCTGGTTCTCCTGGACGCTTCAGTGAAAGTGTGAAAACCTGCCTCTTATCACCAAAACCAGCTTCTTCCCCAGCGGATGGGCCAAGCGATCCCAGCTCTTGTAAAGCCCACCACCTTGGACGGACGTTCACACAGATGACGGATGCTGCAGCCAGAGATCGAGCGGTTTTGCTGGCCGAGTTCTGGAAGAAACATGACACGGCGCATGTGGGATCCGTGGGAACGTGAACGGACCACAGGAGAAACGCTGACCGCGGGAACACTGCTGTGGGCCCAGGGCAAGGAGCCGCGTGTGTGGAGCCAGAGGAAGTCGGCGAGAGCCCACGATCGACACAGACGAGGCTGTGACGGAAACTCGGATGCGTCCCAGCGGACGTGATGCCAGAAACAAGCTTCACGGAACTCGCACAGACATTTCACAACATTGAAAGTGCAAAGGGCGCAAGGTTGGGAGCGAACCAGACTCGGGGCCAGGACAAGAGCCAAGACACAGATGAGGCGCTCGCTCTGTACTGTACACCAGGCGACACGGGGACAAGCCCCACTCAAGCATCGGTCGCTAACGTTTTACAGAGAAATACAACATTAGCTTTTAGAATTTCTACTGTTTTAAGGTACAGTGCAATAAAAATTAGTCTATTTTTTCCATATCTCTATACATTTATAACGAACTGTAAGACAGAGTTTACTGTGTTGACAAACATGTTCTAAAGGTTCCAGGACATTTGTAACATTTGTTTCCATATGTGTCCCCATTTCATAACATATCCGTGTATATCCATATGTTTGCTCAGGTTGAGAAACGAAACAACAGTAAAACAGTGAAGCACCACTGTGAGCACCACTCTTCCGTGCGGGGGAGACAACACGGGAACAGACAGGCACAGAGTCCGTACTTCTCTGAATATATCTGATGTTTGGGTTTGACCTTGGAACCAGGCATGTTTTTACATAAAACAACATTTAAACAATACTTTAAGAGGCCAATTGATAAAAGAAGGAACGTTTCCGAACTCATCTTCAGGCAAGTATTACCCGAACGTCGAAACCAGACGAAGGAGTCACAAAAGCACAACCAGTGCCTCTTATGAGTATGAACGGAGCAAAAATCATCAACAGTATACGAGCAAACAGACTCCAGGAACATACAGGAAGGACTGTGCAGCTGGGCAGGAATGCAAGGTTGGTTTAATGCTGCAAAAATCAACTGACGGACTACACCGTATCAGGTTGGTTTAATGCTGCAAAGACTGACGGACTACACCAGATCAGGAGAATGAAAACCCAAAACACGTGCGTGGCTGCCGAACAAGCGTGTGACAAATCCAACATCCTTCCCAAGTAAGCCCTCAGCACACAAGCAATGGGAGGAAACGTCCGCAGGCTGACAAAGGTGTCGTGAAAACCGCACACAGCTGACATCACGTTTCATGGTGGAAGAGCGGATACTTTCCGCACAAGGGCAGCAACAACACAGGACTCTCCACACCCCGACTTCTCCCCAGCACTATGCGGGAGGTCTCGCACGGGGAAGAAACAGGAGACACACACACTGGGAAGGAGGAAGTCTACCGACTCCTACTTGTACGCTCCTACTCTATGGAACGCTAACGAACACACTAAGATGGCATTACAACTGAGACGTGAGTTCGCCAGGATGCAGGACGCAAGGTCGATACGCAATAATGCACTTCACGTTTACACACTTGCGACGAGCAATCTGAACATGAAATTTAGAAAACAACTCCATTTATAAACCATCAAAAAGAATAAAAGGCTCTGGAACAAATTTAACAAAAGACGTGCAAAGCACATGAACATTTCTGAAAGAAATGAAGGATCTAAATACACGAGAGAAGCCTCAGGACATAGACTGAGAGACTGAATACGAAGATGTCAACGGTCTGCAAACCGATGTACAGATTCAACATGACACTTGTCAGAATACCTGCTGGCCTCTCTGTAGAAACGGACAAGCTGACCCTAAAATTCACACGGAATTACAAGGAGCCCAAACAATCCTGAACAAGAACAAAGTTAGAGGAGCGACACTTCCTGTCTGATAACTTAGTACAGAGCAACAGTGATGGAAATAGTGTGGTCCTGGCATAAAAGTGGAAATACAAGGCCACGCAATAAAGTCAGAATCCAGCAATCAACCCGCATTTCACGATCGACTCATTTCCAATGAGGGAGCCAAGAGCAGTCCATGTAGAAAGATAAGTCCTCTCCACACGTGGTGCCGGGACCCCCTCGATCGGCACACGAAGACGAAGCTGTGCCCTGACATCGCTCTTCACAAAAGCCAACTCAAAACAGATCCAAGACATACGCGTAAGACGTGAAACTATACGACCCGCAGGAAAAAAAAAGAATAAATCTTCATGACCTTATCTGGCAATGATTTCTTGGCTAGGAGGCCAAAAGCACAAGCAACAAACAGAAAAGTAGATAAAATGAAATACGTCAAAATGAAAACCTCTCTGTGCACCAAAGGACACTACCAAGGAAGTGGAGCAACGACCCAGACGGTGGGAGGAAGTATGTGTACACCAAGCATCTGACCACCGACTTCTTGAGCAGCAAAGTGACTTAGCAGCCGGAGAGAACGTTCTCCCGCCACGCACGCACGCACGCAGTGACTTAGCAGCTGGAGAGAAGAAGGATCTCGCGCCGCACAGAATTCACAGCGCTGGCTTCCAGCTCACGGAGAGGAGCTCCACGGGAGAAGACTGTGGGAGATGGACAGGGAAAGAGCAACCAGGAGGTACACTGGCCGCACAGGAGATAAACAAGGGACACGTACAATCTGCTGGTGAACACCGCACGCTGAACTCAGAACCACTCTCTACAGCAGTGCGACCACCAAGGCCCTGCGGACAGGCAAACTCACAACCCAGGAGGAGCCCACGTGCAGCTGCCAGCCACTCCGACAGCGGGAAGGGCTGGGCCCGCGGGAACCCTCGTGTGTTGCCATGGGCTGCGGCCGCTGTGCCGCCACTGAGCCAACGTGGGGCTATGTGATCGGGGGGAGGGTGAGGTGTCCTCTGTTCCCGCAAGCCCACTGCGGCGCTGCGCATGAGACGCAGGCCCAGAACACGGCATCCGCGGGAGGGGGATGCGTGAGTAACTGTGATGGATGCCCCCAGCAGGACGGCACACGGAAACTGAGTGGGCGATGTCGCGTCTGCACATGTCAACACGGACACTCTTGGAACACACCGTCTGGGACAAACGAGGCCGCGGTATGATGCACACACAGCATGGCGGCTGAGCTGACAGCCACGCACGGCGTACTGCACACAGGGACCGTGGGTGCGTGTTCACCCGCTGCAGAGGAAGAGCACCGCGCACGGGCAGAGGCATGGGGCCGTGTCGGTGCGGACAAAGGCCTGCGCTCAGCCTCTGGGGCCGGTTTCCTAGAAGATGCAAGCATTAACGCTCACTGAACCCGGGACCGCGACACACATGTGTCCTTCACGATGGAGAACGAGCATTCACACAAAATCCCTATCTGTGCTTCAGAACGGAAGCACGCAGGAAGAGAGCAGCCGACCTCTGCACACACGTGGGCGCCCACCTTGGCCACTCGGCCCATGTCCTCCATCGTGGCTCTCTCGTGCGGGAACTGTGCGAAAGTCCGCTCGATCTTGGTGATGACGGCATCTATGTTCACCGTGTCCTTTGGACAGCCTCTAGGAAAGTAGAACGTTGGAATGCTTTGGCTGGTGGCGGGCGGCAGGGGCTCCTCCTTCTTCGTCTGAACCTAAGACATAAAACAAATGGCACATGTGTGAGAACCTGGAGCGCCCCGTGTGTTCACACTCACGCATAATCAGCAGGGGTGAGCTGGTCTCAAAGTAAATGCACCGAGTACATCTGACCCGAATTTGGACACACGACTCCAGACAATCCCCGCGGGAGGTCACGCGACCCGCGAGTGAGCGCCACACTCCACGGCGGGCCCACACTGCCGTGCCTCCTCCAGTCCTGCCTCGGGTGTGACCCCTCGGGATGGGGACCGGGGACGCCCAGGCTCCCTGAGGAGCCGGCATGATGCTTGTGGAGAACCCGCCCAGAGTCCTCCCGGGGGTTGGGACCCACCAGGTGGCCGCTAAGGGGCAGGCGATCACATGCAGGAAAGGGGGAACTTGTGTGTGCAGTGTAGACATGGAATCACCTGCTCCCACAGTAGCCGTCCTGGAGGGAGATGTGCCCAGCACCCCAGCCTGTGGGTGCCCCACAGAGAGGACGTCAGGCCCCTGGCCTGTTCTCGCCGGAGAGAGGACGGCACGTGAGCCATCCGCAGCCCAAGCTGCCACCGCTGGCAGCACCTGACGTTGCGGCAGGACATCTGACGCACCTCCCCGGCACCGAGGCGTCAGCACGTCCCCGGTGGACGCTGCGTGCTGCCTGCTGCTTGGCGGCCCGTGCTCTGCACGCAAAGCAGAGCTGTTATCAAAGTCCCGTAAGTAGAGACGAACGCTCAGGTCAACCGTGGAGGAATCGTCCACGGAGAGTCGGCCTTGAGCTGGGTGCTGGGGCAGGTGTGGGGCTACGAGGCTGGGACGCCCTGGTGGGTGTGCTCAGTGAACCCGGCGGCCCCGTCTCTGCAGGCCACGGTCTCCCAGGTGCACTCGGCAGCGCGTCTCACGCTGATCAGGATGAGCGCTTTCCCGCGCCAGACACAGCTGCCCTAAGCCGCACATGTGGACGGCTGAGAACCGCACATCCAGCCACCCCCGGCTGGAAGGGACAGGGGAGCCAGTCCAGCCCACGGACGCATCTCCCATCCACACCCTGCGTTCTGTATGGATGGGACACGAGGCCACGGCCAGACACGGCAGAGGCAGCCCAGCGTCCTGGCAGGAAGTGAAGAAGTGCACGGGGAGGCAAGTGCGGGGGGGGGGAGGTAAGTGCAGGGGGCCACGCGGGGAGGACGGAGAGGATGGGGCCTGCGAGATATGGAGAACGGGACGGGGAGGGGCACGCAGGCTCACGCCTGATGATCTCTGTGAGCACAGCAGCATGGCCAGGCTTGCCACAACGCGCGAGCCCCCGAGCTGGGGGAGGACGGACACACACACGCACGCACGCACGCGGGCAGCAGACGCAAAGGCTAACCCACAGGGGGGCTCACAGGAGCACAGAGCGGCCTGGGCCCTGCTGTGACCACAGCTCAGGGAGGCACCCGCACAGCAGCCCCAGCCCAGCGAGGAGGAGGGGGTCTCCCTGCTGTGCCCAGGGTCCCCGTGCGGTTCAGTACGGCCCGCATCCTCCCCGGTCACAGTCCAGCATGGCCCCCGTGCTCCCCGGTCACACCTCAGAGACAGTCTTCCATCATCCTCAGTCACACGTAAGAGACGGTCCCCATCATCCTCAGTCACACGTCAGGACAGTCCTGTGTCCCCTCAGTCACACGTCAGCGATGGTCCTGTGTCTTCTTCAGTCACACCTCAGCACAGGCCCTGTCATCAGTTCATTCCCTCCGCTGCTCAGTGCTCTGAGGCCTCCCCTCTGAGACACATGCACGTCTTCAGGGGAGAGCGATGGGGGGAGGGGAACAGGGGAGGGAGATGGGAAGAGGGGAACAGGGGAGGAAGGAAGGGGGGAAGGGAGGAGGGAAGGGCCAGGAGGGTGGGAGACTCGGGAAGGAGAGGTGGAGGAAGAGGGAGGGGGAAGGAGGGGGGCAGATGGGTGGGGAGGGAAGGAGGAGGCAGAAGGGTGGGAGACATGGGAAGGGGAGGGGACGAGGGGGAGGGAGGGGAAGGAGAGGAGACAGAGGAGGGAGGATGGACGGTGGACGGTGTCACGGCAGGGGTGGGAAGGGGCTACAAACTCAGCCTGGATGGACCAGGGAGCCTGGGGGCCGTAGGTTTCTGTCTCTGCGGTACAAACATGCCCCTGGCTGCAGCCGCCTGCCACCCGGTCAGCGTCAGCGGGAAGCCTCGCCTCCACGGGCACTACACTCCTCTTCCACCACGACGCTGGGGTGGGTATGGGACGAGGGTTCCTGCTCCGAGGGTTTGAGAGCCACAGGACCTGGGGAGGGGGCAGGTGTGCGAGGGCTCTGGCACACCCGTCACTGCCTGCCTCAGGGCCTTTGCACGCACTGTCCCCAGACGCCCCACAGTCCCTCACTCACTTCAGGTCAGACCACGCTCAGATCCCAATGGCCGTAAAGTCCACACACCCCCATCCCACCCACCCCCCATCTTGCCGTTCCTTCATGGAGGGATCACAGGAGGTCAAGGTCACCCTGAGCACAGAACACCCCTCCCCCACCTTGCTGCTCCTTCGTGGGCCCCATGACCTCAGGTCACAAGGTCAGCTGCACACAGAGCTCCAGCACTCCCAGCAGAACCCCACCCCACCTGCTGCCACTTCAGCGGCCTCGTCACGGCTCACCAGACTCAGAAGGCCTGCCCATGCCCCCAACCAGAGGGGGCAACGCTGCCCCCGGGTCTGCACAGAGCAGGCCCCCAGCGACATGGGCTGCAGGAGCGCATGTCCACAGCGGGTTTTCTACAGAAACACACCTTTCTCTTTGTTTCAGGGAGCTGCTACCCCCGAGAACGCCGGCCCCATGACGTGCATTTGGCTGTGTGACCCTGAGTCCTTCCGAACCTGGAATCTGCCCGTCTCTGGTGCGGGTGGGGACCCGAGAGCCGAGCCGCTCAGCAAGCATGGGTCTGCCCTCACGAGAGTACGAGGCCGGACGGCACCGTTCTGCAGCACCTGTACGGAGTCCGGGCCGGCAGCTGAAATTCCAGGGGAGCTCTGTCTTCATGCAGGGTAAGATCCCAGATGCCCAGACCAGCCCTTCCGCTCACTGTCCCTAGAAATGCTCCACGGAGGACCTGACAAGTACTTCTCGAGGGTGTCCATGCCCTGGCGGGAAAGGAAGGCATCCTCAGGCCACAGACACCGGGAAGGGGAACCCAGTGACACCAGAGGACTGTGTGGCCTGTCTCTTCACGCCCTTTCTGAACCCAGAGGACAGGTGGGAAAATCCAGCATCCTGGAGGGGAGCTGCGCCACGTGGGGGTCCCAGAGAGCTGTACCTCCTGTGAGATGAGTTAGCCAGAAATGAATCCCACACTGACACCTGACCCAGGGAATGGAAACGGTGGGCCTCACACGTGCTGCTGCATCAAGGAGCGGGGGACCACGGGAGCCACGGGGGAGAACCTACCCAGAACTCCCAGCCACGTCAGACTCTCACTCAGCTCTGCAAACTACCTTCACATCAGGGCCATGGGGGCCACGGGGGAGAACCTCCCCAGAACTCCCAGCCACGTCAGACTCTCACTTGGCTCTGCAAACCACCTTCACATCAGGGGCCACGGGGGCCACAGGGAAGAACTCCCCTGAGAACTCCAGGCCACGGCAGACTCTCACTTGGCTCTGCAAACCACCTTCACACCAGGGCCATGGGGGCCACGGGGAAGAACTCCCCTGAGAACTCTCAGCCACGGCAGATGCTCACTCGGCTCTGCAAACCACCTTCACACCAGGGCCACGGGGGCCATGGGGAAAAACTCCCCTGAGAACTCCCGGCCACGTCAGACTCTCACTCAGCTCTGCAAATCACCTTCACACCAGGGGCCACGGGGGCCACAGGGAAGAACTCCCCTGAGAACTCCAGGCCATGGCAGACTTTCACTTGGCTCTGCAAACCACCTTCACACCAGGGCCACGGGGGCCACGGGGAAGAACTCCCCTGAGAACTCCCGGCCACGTCAGACTCTCACTCAGCTCTGCAAATCACCTTCACACCAGGGGCCACGGGGGCCATAGGGAAGAACTCCCCTGAGAACTCCCGGCCACGTCAGACTCTCACTTGGCTCTGCAAACCACCTTCACACCAGGGGCCACGGGGGCCACAGGGAAGAACTCCCCTGAGAGCTCCAGGCCACGGCAGACGCTCACTCAGCTCCGCACACCACATTTACAGCATCCTGGAGCAGGGAAGTGAAGCGTCTCCATCTGGCTCCGGATCTGCCATTTTTCTGCTGGGCCTCATTCACTCACATGCCACATTCTGCCTGTGAGTAAGCAAAACAGCTCTGTTCCCTCCTCAAGAGGGGAGCGAGACAGTGCGTCACTCTCTGGGTTCTGTCCCAGGCTCCACACACCTGACAACACCCAGAAGAACCAGATGCCAACCATGCTGCAGGACGTCAGCTGGCAACAAGCCTCGGCCGAGGCTGACATCAATGCCCCAACCTCTGATAACTCACAGAGTAACACCTATCGCTCACAGGACACTCGCCTTTGGTCGGACGCTACCTGGCATTGCTGTGGGAGCACGGACCCTAGACCCTCGTCCAGTATAAACCCCTAGCCCCAAGCGAGGATGAGACTCGTTCTTCCCTCCTTTCCGAGCCTCCCAGACACTCTGTCTGACGCTCGTACTGTTCATTAAACTCTGCTGTCACTTTGTCTGACTTGCGGTTGATTTCCATTCCGTAAGGAGCCGAGGTCCCTCCGGGCTGGTCCTGTGCGACCCTCCCCCGGGTTCTTGCACTCAGCCCGCTTGCGTCGGTCTGGATAACCCCAGAACCCTCTAGCCAAAACCGTACTGTTGCAGTGGACAAGCGCTGCCTGGAAGCAGCAAGCTCTTTCCAGGGGAAACCCATCGTCATCTCAGGACCCAGACGACTCCCCAAAGTCCCAAGGAAAAGGAGCAGTTCCCGGTCCAAACTCGCAAGTACACATGCAAACGAGGCACCAGGAGGGACAGCCAGCAGCAACGAGAGAGGACGGAACCCGCAGAGGCTTCAAACGCTGGCGGGACCAGATGCAGGACCGACGCGCTTCACATGCTTCAGAAAACAGAAGTGAGAAGCTTGAGAATCCTGACGCAATTGAAGATGGACCCAAAGAACATGTCTAGACGTCACAAGCAGATTCACAGACAACGCACGTGGATGGACGGCAGGGCGGACGGAGCACAGCTGAGGGCAGATGTGGGGACGTGGCGGGGACAGAAGCCAGCACTCAGATGGCCGCCCCCGGGAGGGGGTCGCACCTAGAGTCTTGGGCTCCCAGTGCTCCCCACACAGCACCAGTAAAGGAAACCCGCATGCAGACGCAGCAGAAAGGAACCGTG
>NW_024423319.1:125089338-125094804 GCF_017311325.1 Ursus maritimus | reverse complement strand
GCAGAGGGAGCAGGACCGGGGGGGGGGGGGGGGGGGGACACCGGACACCACCAGCACATCTTCGAAAACAGCCGGGATGAAACAAAACTCAACGCGACGGGGTCATCTTCAACGGAGCAAGGAATCAGACCGCCGGCACGTCCTGGACAGACACCCCACACCACCACCACACCACCCAGAGCAGCCCCTGGGGAGGGAGGCAGCCATCCTGCAGCTCTCCCCGCTGGGAGGCCGTCCCTGAGACGTGCACGCGGATATGTTTAGACCAAAACAAAACACAAAACAAACACAAAAGTGAGCTGTCTGTTCGCAGACACGGGTTCGTGGACACGTGGAGTCCTGTCTGCACACACGGGTCTGCAGAGACTCAGAGTCTCTGTTAGCAGACACGGGTTTTCGGACACACATCTCTGTCCGCAGACCGGGTTCACGGAGACACAGAGGACGTGCACACGAGCCAAGTACGCCCACGTGCAAGGTCTGAGTAGCAAGGGCAAAGGCACAGCGGGAAAGTGGTGTGTGTGTGTGGGGTGGGTCAATCGACAACCACCACATAAACCAGTAACAAGAATGTGAGCTGACCTCTTTTCAAAAGCCCTGTCCACAGCAGAGCACAAAGAGGGGATGGACGGCCACATTTCAGGGAGTCCAGAAGTAAAGACTGTGATTGACTTTGCATCTAGAAAAGGTGAGCAGGTGACAGATGGAGAGTAAGTGGTGGGAACGGTACGCGGCGGAAGTACGAGAACCAAGGGCAAAGGGCGAGGAGAGAAAGACCACAAAGTAATTCAGTCAGCGGACAAACACTCCCAAGGTGTACGTGGGTTAAACGCTCCAGTTACAGAGCAGACACCAGCTGGAAGACACACATGTAACTCATAGGAGCACAGATCGAAAACTTTTTAACCCGTGGAACTATGGGCCAGCCATGGCCCTCACAAGGCTCGTGTGTGGCTGGACGATGGTCCACACTGCCCCAGCGATGACCTGCACCTCCGCGAGACGCATCACAGGAGCCCCCAAGACCTGGGCTGCACAGCCTTGGAACCCACAACCTGGGCTGAGCTGAGGTATGCACACGGCGCCTCGGCACCCACGACCTGGACAGGGCTGAGATGTGCATGGAGCCTCGGCACCCACGACCTGGGCTGGGCTGACATGTGCATGGAGCCTCAGCAACCACGACCTGGGCTGTGCTGGGCTGTGCCGGGCTGTGCACAGAGCCTCGGCACCCATGAGCTGGGCTGGACTGTGCAGGGATACTTGGCACCCAGGACCTGGGCTGTGCTGGGCTGTGCACAGAGCCTCGGCACCCACGACCTGGGCTGGACTGGGCTGTGCCGGGCTGTGCAGGGAGACTTGGCACCCACGAGCTGGGTTGTGCTGGGCTGTGCACGGAGCCTCGGCACCCATGACCTGGGCTGGACTGGGCTGTGCCAGGCTGTGCACGGAGCCTCGGCACCCATGACCTGGGCTGGACTGGGCTGTGCTGGGCTGTGCACGGAGCCTCAGCACCCACGACCTGGGCTGGACTGGGCTGTGCCGGGCTGTGCACAGTCTCGGCACCCACGAGCTGGGCTGGGCTGTGCAGGGAGACTCGGCCCCCACGACCTGGACTGGACTGGGCTGTGCCGGGCTGTGCACAGAGTCTCGGCACCCACGAGCTGGGCTGGGCTGTGCAGGGAGACTCGGCCCCCACGAGCCAGGCTGGGCTGAGGTGTGCACGGAGCCTCGGTCCCAAGGCAGAAATGTTGCTGGAGACAGACCGCCGTCCAGCAAGGAGGCACGCTGAGCTACACCTCCCCAGGCACCGATGACAAGTGTACCGGACAATGAGAAACAAAACAGCCTGGTGCGGACACAGGAGATTTACAAGTTTAATCTCCTGGACAGAAATAGACTGCGGCCCGAGCACAGCTGCAGGACACACATTCTTGTCCAGCACACAGGGCGCCATTGGGAGCCGGCCACCTCCTGGTCCGCGGAGCAGGTCTCAGCAGCTTCTGCAGGAATCACGGGGGCCGTTCCCTGACCTCCAGGACATTAGGCCAGGCTTCCGTGACGAAAATGAAAGCGGCAAAGGAACGTGTGTGTGCACAAGAATTCCACAGTGGGACTCGGGGTTCGGGAAAGTGAGAACAAGCAGTCGAGGCCCGGGCGCCCGGCTTCCAAAGCACTGTGCCTTCAGTCCTGCCGGACGCGCGGTCAGCG
Source organism: Ursus maritimus (assembly GCF_017311325.1). Lineage (NCBI taxonomy): Eukaryota > Metazoa > Chordata > Mammalia > Carnivora > Ursidae > Ursus > Ursus maritimus. Next base: position 125,092,593 of record NW_024423319.1, on the reverse strand, counting down.
CGAGCCTCGTGCGGCACACCGCCCAGAGCTCCCTGATAAAGATGACAGCTCCCCACGGAGAGCTATTTCTGGAGAGGCCACTGACTCATCACAAGGCCACAAAGCAAGAGGACGTCGCCGGCCGCCCCTCGCACGCACAGCGGGGCCATCCTGTCCATGTGGGGCAGGACACCGGGGGGTCCCGTCGAAGCCAGCGCTGCCTCTCCAGGTGGACGTCCACAGAAGCGATCCAGGCCATGTCCTTGCAGACGTATCTTCTCTGAGCACTGGGCTCCGACGGTCAGAGGTCGCAGGGTCAGGGCTGGGACGTCGAAGTGATCCGTGCCCACGCCACCCAAACAAGACGCACAGTGAGAGCCAGGTGTCGGAACAAGAGCAGGACAGGCAGAGGAATGCCAGGCACGGGCGGCTCGGCTCGCAGGGCCCCAGGGCGGGCCCACACCTGAGACACAGACGCGGTGGTGCTGCCTGGGACAGGACTGGAGAGCCCGGCGGGGAATTCCCAGTGAGCCTGCGTGCACTGGGACGTTGTGGCCAGGACTGGAGGGCCCTGCAGGCCTCGAGCTGAGCCCGCACGCACTGGGACGCCATGGCCAGGACTGGAGGGCCCTGCAGGCCTTGAGCCGAGCCCGCATGCACTTAGACGCCCACATGCACTGAGACGCTGTGGCCAGGACTGGAGGGCCCTGCGGGCCACAAGCTGGGCCTGCATGCACTGGGATGCCGTGGCCAGCACAGGAGAGCCCTGCGGGCCACGAGCTCTCCTCTGCTTCCGTGGACTGCTCCCTGCCACCTGGCAGAAGTTTGCCAATGCGACTTACAGAGGACATAACAGATACACACATGGGAGTCACGGGGTCAGAGTTTAACACAGAGGAGCTGAAATGACCACAACATAGGCTTCCCTCCACGCAGGTTTCTGGAGACACCCTCTCCACACCAGGAGGTTCTGGTTGTCCACGTGTCAGGCCCGAGTGGGGGCCAGACAGCAAACTCCCAGAGGACATGGAGCCAGGCTGAGTCGGCCAGGCAGTGCACTAGGACAAGGCCCGGGGCCAAGGCCCACCCAGCTACCAGGATGTCTGTTCAGCTCTGTGCCTATAGGCAGAACGGGATGGACGGTGTGGTCTCCATAAAGCCTAGAAGACAAGGCTGGAAAATGTGGACGAGGTTGTGCCACCACGGGGCACTGACCAGGGAGCGCCATTAGAGGGGCGCCCACGTCCACAGCCTCACAGACGGGGGCGGGGGTCACGTCCACCTCCTGGGGCCCTGGGCACGTACGTCGAGGGTGTGCTCCCTCCCTGGCCCCGTGACCCCGTTCAGCCTAAGGCCCTGCCCGGTGTCGGGGACGGCCAGATCCTAGCAGTCAGGCTGTCACCAGGAGAAGAGGTTAGATCGTGGTACGGGAGAGTCAGCTGGGGCTGGTGTGACTGGGGGCCTCACGTGGCACTCCTGAGGGCCGCTGAGGGGCCTCACGTGGCACTCCTGAGGGCCGCTGGTCCATGCGGAGGACCCCGCAGGGAGGCTGGACGGGATGGGCAGTACAGGACCAGGGCAGCAATGCAGTGCAGGAGAGGGGGCCCAAGTCACCATCAAGTGTACCAAGCTGGAGTGTGCGGAGGGAGATTTACCACCAGGGTGGGGGGAAGGGGGCTGGGGTACCTGCTCCTCACCCCATCCCCATCTCTCCCCAACCTCACTTCCCCTCCCCCATCCTGGACCTGCTCCTCACCCCATCTCCAATTGCTCCCCAACCTCATTTCCCCTCCCCCATCCTGCACCATCTTCTCAGCCCATCCCCCATCTCTCCCCAACCTCATTTCCCCTCCCCCATCCTGCACCTGCTCCTTCACCCCATCCCCCATCTCTTCCCTAATGTCACTTCCCCAACCCCTCTCCCACCCCCCATGTGTCCATGTCTCCCCCAAACTCATTTCCCCTCCCCCATCTTCCACCTCCCACACCCCATTCCCCATGTCACCTCCCCCTCCCTCATCCTCCACCCCCATTGTCCCATCTCTCCCCAATCTCATTTCCTGTCCCCATCGTATACCCGCTCCTCACCCCATCCCCCATGTGTCCCCTAATCTCATTTCCCTCACCCCTCCCCCACACCCACATGTGCCCATGCCCCATTTCTCCCCAATGTCATTTTCCCCTCCCCCATCCTCCATCTCCTCCCCACACCCCACCCTCCATCTGTCCCCTAATCTCATTTCCTCCACCTCATCCTCCCCCTCAACCCCGTCTCCCCAATTCCATTTCCCCCACCCCTCCCCCAGCCTCCCATCCCCTCCAATCACCCTGCATAACTCCCCATCTCTGTCCTGGTCATCAGGGTTCCCATCATGCCCATGGCCCTGGGCCACCACAGACGTGTGCTGACCTGCCCAGGGCCTTGTCCAGATCCACACTCAGATGCCCTGGGCTGAAGGAAGCCAGGAACCACCCCCCTCCTCCCCCAAGTCTCCCCCACAAGAAACCCCGTCTGGTTCACCGCACGCACCTTAGAGAACGCTCACTTTACCCACGACACATGCCCATCCCTGCAGAACACTGTTGAAATACCTCTTCTGTAACAAGAAATACTTTCCCGCTAAAGGAATTCATAGAATTTGTCTCCCAAAGAGTGATGCTGGCGAGACAGGGTCACCCTAAAACAATCAGACTGTGGAAAACCGGCTCTGCCAGGAGCCGGACCCCCTGAAGGCAAGTCACCAGGAGTCTGGGGGAAGGAAGAGGGTTTGCCAATCCCGCCAACATCCTAGTGAACCACCTGAGACACCTCCAGACGTCGCTCTTCCTCCTGGGTGGGAGGAGATCATTCTGCAGCTGATTCCACTTTCAGCGTCGTACAGATTCCACACACACACTCTGCTCAAAAGAAGGAACAAACCACAACACAAACCCCTCTAGACAGAGTTTCGACAGCTGGAAGACATAGTCAGCAGAGCTCAGAAGTTGTGTAAACGTCGAGACGGGATCCGAAAGAAAGTCCGAGCACAGAATCAGCCAGAGCAGGTCTTTTTCTCCCCCCCCCCCCCGAAAAGCCCTGTTTGAGTCTGTGGGACTGTTTCCTTTCCCTCTGGCCATACCAGGGGCTCACTCCTCACCAGCCCAGAAAACGCAAGTGTTTCATGCGGCAAGTGTCAGTAAACCCAGATGCAAGGCACTTAGGAAGCGCGGGAGGGAGTGAGGTCTGGCCTGCAGCCCTGTGGTCCTGTCCCCTGCGTCCAGTCCCCCGTCCTGTCC
>NW_024423319.1:125086074-125088808 GCF_017311325.1 Ursus maritimus | reverse complement strand
CCCCCCGCCGTGCCCCGCATGCACGCGAGCACTAGGGGGCGGGAGGAGGGTGAGAGGCCGCAGAGAAACCTCGAGTTACAGACTGACTCTGACTCGGGAGCTCAAGGGAAGTCTCAGCCTTTTCGACTACATGGTCCCCTTAATCCGGCTGACAGGACACACACACAGAGACGGAAAGCCAGGTTTGACGTCTCTGAGCTCCTGTGAATCACAACAAAGTTCACAAGCCAGTCTGTTACTACAAACCACCCAAGCGTCCATGGTCGCGGCTGTGCTATGTGCTGCGTATCCCCACACAGCGCGTATCCCCACACAGCGCCTCACGAAACTCAGACGGAGTGGGAGCACAGAACGCGGCCGCTTCCAGGGCTGTGGGGAAAGCCTCCCTCTATTCACGAGGGTAAAGGCCCCGATGTTTCCGACTAAGGTTCAAGCCACCGGCCAACGCTAAGCCGTCTCTGCGCTCCTCCGTGCTAGAGAGAGCCACTGGATCACAGGCCCCCACCCTCCAGTTTCCTGACTGCGGTTCTGCCACTAAACCTCAGAAAGGAAAGCTGGAGCTTCCTTTTACGGAAGGCTTCCCCGACACACTGCAGGCAGCACACGGGACACCTGGCTCTCTACAGCCAGGACACAGCCGTACCAGGAGGGATGCGCACAGGTGTGGACCCCAGGAGTACCAGCAACCCCCCATCCGTTCTAGGAAGGATGCGCACAGGTGGGGACCCTGGGAGTACCAATGCCCCCCCCCATTCCAGGAGGGACACATGCAGGTGGGGACCATGAAAGTATTAGCAGCAGCCCCCCCATCCATTCTGAGAGGGACGCATGCAGGTGGGGATCCCGGGACTACCAGCAGCCCCCCCATTCATTCTGGGAGAGATGCATGCAGGTGGGGACCGTGAAAGTATTAGCAGCACCCCCCCCATCCATTCTGGGAGGGATGCACACAGGCGTGGACCCCAGGAGTACAAGCAGCAGCCCCCCCATCTGTACCGGGAAGGACGCGCACAGGTGGGGATCCCGGGAGTACAAGCGGTCCCCCCCCATCTGTTCCGGGAAGGACACACGCAGGTGGGGACCGTGAAAGTATTAGCAGCAGCCCCCCATCCATTCTGGATGCACACAGGTGCGCACCCCAGGAGTACAAGCAGCAGCCCCCCCAACTGTACCAGGAGGGACGCGCACGCGTGGGGATCCTGGGAGTAGAAGCAGCCCCCCCAACTGTTCCGGGAGGGGATCCGTTTCGGAAGGGGATCCGTTCCAGGAGGGACGCGCGCAGGTGGGGACCCTGAGGGAACCAGCAGCCCCTCCTCCCCCAATCCCCCAATCCGACCTCAGCAGGGGCCACAGGTGAGCCGCACACTAGACACACCCCGCAAGCCCGCCCCACCTGGACCTGCTGGAAGGCCTTGAGCCTCTTCTTAAAGCGGGAGGGCAGCACGAAGTCACAGCCACGGGCCAGGGAGGCCAGCTCCTGCCTCAGATCGGGGTCCTGGCGCAGCGACAGCTCCCTGAGCCGCATGTCAGCTCGCATGGGCCGCCGGGGGCCAGGCCAGGCGTTGCGCTCTCGCTCTCGGGGCTGGGCCGGGCCGGGGCCGGCGGGCTCAGGGCGGCAGCTGCGCGCAGGACAGTCTGGGCGGCCGGGCTCAGCGCACTCCATGCGTGGCCGGCCGGGCGCTCTGGGGGCCGGCCCTGGGCCGCGCGCATTCCACAGGCTGAGGAGGGCACATGGCTGCAGGGTGGGGGAGGCGGCCGTGTGCCGCTCCTCCCCGCGGGCCCCTGGCTGTGCAGGAGGGAGCCACTGCAGCCGGAGCTGTTGTGGCCGGGCTGCCAGTGGCAGTCCTGGACGCAGCTCCCCGCACGGTGACCCTGTCTGGTGGCTCAGACCAGCGGGACGAGTGCGTAAACAGGTCCGGGAGGAGACATCTGGGGACAGCGCCTCTAGTTCTGGGGGTGGGGGTGGGGGCGACAGAGGCGCTCTCCAGAGAAGTGAAGTGATCTGGGAGCAGAGGCGGGGAGGGAGGAGAGGAGGCGCTCTGCACAGACGTGAGGTCTGTGCGGACACAAGAGAACTTGTTACAGCGCTCGCCCCACATCTCTGAAGGTCCCCGAGAGCCCAGACGCAGCCAAAGCAGCTGCCTGCGCCCTGAAATCATGCCAGAAACAAAGGGGTCTGTCCACACCGGCCTCCCTGTCTGCACGTCAGACTGGAGAGCACAAAGCACCGAGGGTCCGCTGACGCTTTCTCTTCACAATCGGGGGTGTGGGGAGCATACAGGATTTCAGAGCTTTCCTGCCGTGCTGCGCGAGGTAGATAAGGTGGGACAGCACGTAGATTTCGTGGAACAGAGACCACGCAGCTCAGATAACACAGAACGTAAGCAGACGGGGTAAACGTCTCCGGTAAAGTGGGTAACGTACAACGTCAGCTACGTATTGCGGGCTCGGGGCGGCAGCCGCAGAAAGTCACCCAGACCGTCGAGCAAGTAGCACAGAACACAAGGTACATACTACGGGATGTCACACGGGGAAGGAAGGCAGGCAGGCAGACGTCCTGGAGGTAACACAGCAGAACGCAAGCGTGTGCAGACGCTGTCGAGTGCGTGCTCCGTGACTGCCGTGTAGGTGACATGCTCCGTGACTGCCGTGTAGGTGACGTGCACATGACTGCCGTGTAGGTGACGTGCTCCGTGACTGCCGTGTAGGTGACGTGCTCCGTGACTGCCGTGTA
>NW_024423319.1:125043443-125086064 GCF_017311325.1 Ursus maritimus | reverse complement strand
ACAGCGCCTCACGAAACTCAGACGGAGTGGGAGCACAGAACGCGGCCGCTTCCAGGGCTGTGGGGAAAGCCTCCCTCTATTCACGAGGGTAAAGGCCCCGATGTTTCCGACTAAGGTTCAAGCCACCGGCCAACGCTAAGCCGTCTCTGCGCTCCTCCGTGCTAGAGAGAGCCACTGGATCACAGGCCCCCACCCTCCAGTTTCCTGACTGCGGTTCTGCCACTAAACCTCAGAAAGGAAAGCTGGAGCTTCCTTTTACGGAAGGCTTCCCCGACACACTGCAGGCAGCACACGGGACACCTGGCTCTCTACAGCCAGGACACAGCCGTACCAGGAGGGATGCGCACAGGTGTGGACCCCAGGAGTACCAGCAACCCCCCATCCGTTCTAGGAAGGATGCGCACAGGTGGGGACCCTGGGAGTACCAATGCCCCCCCCCATTCCAGGAGGGACACATGCAGGTGGGGACCATGAAAGTATTAGCAGCAGCCCCCCCATCCATTCTGAGAGGGACGCATGCAGGTGGGGATCCCGGGACTACCAGCAGCCCCCCCATTCATTCTGGGAGAGATGCATGCAGGTGGGGACCGTGAAAGTATTAGCAGCACCCCCCCCATCCATTCTGGGAGGGATGCACACAGGCGTGGACCCCAGGAGTACAAGCAGCAGCCCCCCCATCTGTACCGGGAAGGACGCGCACAGGTGGGGATCCCGGGAGTACAAGCGGTCCCCCCCCATCTGTTCCGGGAAGGACACACGCAGGTGGGGACCGTGAAAGTATTAGCAGCAGCCCCCCATCCATTCTGGATGCACACAGGTGCGCACCCCAGGAGTACAAGCAGCAGCCCCCCCAACTGTACCAGGAGGGACGCGCACGCGTGGGGATCCTGGGAGTAGAAGCAGCCCCCCCAACTGTTCCGGGAGGGGATCCGTTTCGGAAGGGGATCCGTTCCAGGAGGGACGCGCGCAGGTGGGGACCCTGAGGGAACCAGCAGCCCCTCCTCCCCCAATCCCCCAATCCGACCTCAGCAGGGGCCACAGGTGAGCCGCACACTAGACACACCCCGCAAGCCCGCCCCACCTGGACCTGCTGGAAGGCCTTGAGCCTCTTCTTAAAGCGGGAGGGCAGCACGAAGTCACAGCCACGGGCCAGGGAGGCCAGCTCCTGCCTCAGATCGGGGTCCTGGCGCAGCGACAGCTCCCTGAGCCGCATGTCAGCTCGCATGGGCCGCCGGGGGCCAGGCCAGGCGTTGCGCTCTCGCTCTCGGGGCTGGGCCGGGCCGGGGCCGGCGGGCTCAGGGCGGCAGCTGCGCGCAGGACAGTCTGGGCGGCCGGGCTCAGCGCACTCCATGCGTGGCCGGCCGGGCGCTCTGGGGGCCGGCCCTGGGCCGCGCGCATTCCACAGGCTGAGGAGGGCACATGGCTGCAGGGTGGGGGAGGCGGCCGTGTGCCGCTCCTCCCCGCGGGCCCCTGGCTGTGCAGGAGGGAGCCACTGCAGCCGGAGCTGTTGTGGCCGGGCTGCCAGTGGCAGTCCTGGACGCAGCTCCCCGCACGGTGACCCTGTCTGGTGGCTCAGACCAGCGGGACGAGTGCGTAAACAGGTCCGGGAGGAGACATCTGGGGACAGCGCCTCTAGTTCTGGGGGTGGGGGTGGGGGCGACAGAGGCGCTCTCCAGAGAAGTGAAGTGATCTGGGAGCAGAGGCGGGGAGGGAGGAGAGGAGGCGCTCTGCACAGACGTGAGGTCTGTGCGGACACAAGAGAACTTGTTACAGCGCTCGCCCCACATCTCTGAAGGTCCCCGAGAGCCCAGACGCAGCCAAAGCAGCTGCCTGCGCCCTGAAATCATGCCAGAAACAAAGGGGTCTGTCCACACCGGCCTCCCTGTCTGCACGTCAGACTGGAGAGCACAAAGCACCGAGGGTCCGCTGACGCTTTCTCTTCACAATCGGGGGTGTGGGGAGCATACAGGATTTCAGAGCTTTCCTGCCGTGCTGCGCGAGGTAGATAAGGTGGGACAGCACGTAGATTTCGTGGAACAGAGACCACGCAGCTCAGATAACACAGAACGTAAGCAGACGGGGTAAACGTCTCCGGTAAAGTGGGTAACGTACAACGTCAGCTACGTATTGCGGGCTCGGGGCGGCAGCCGCAGAAAGTCACCCAGACCGTCGAGCAAGTAGCACAGAACACAAGGTACATACTACGGGATGTCACACGGGGAAGGAAGGCAGGCAGGCAGACGTCCTGGAGGTAACACAGCAGAACGCAAGCGTGTGCAGACGCTGTCGAGTGCGTGCTCCGTGACTGCCGTGTAGGTGACATGCTCCGTGACTGCCGTGTAGGTGACGTGCACATGACTGCCGTGTAGGTGACGTGCTCCGTGACTGCCGTGTAGGTGACGTGCTCCGTGACTGCCGTGTAGGTGACGTGCTCCGTGACTGCCGTGTAGGTGACGTGCTCCGTGACTGCCGTGTAGGTGACGTGCTCCGTGACTGCCGTGTACCGTGTAGGTGACGTGTTCCGTGACTGCCGTGTAAGTGACGTGCTCCGTGACTGCCGTGTAGGTGACGTGCTCCGTGACTGCCGTGTAGGTGACGTGCTCTGTGACTGCAGGGACTGGTCACACAGACCTACCGGGGTGAATCCAAGCAGAGGACTCGGAACTGGACCAAAGAAAGGCTACCACCCTGGACGCCTCCACCACCCTCGGCAGCAGGAAGGGAAGACGCGCTGAGGAAGCAGACCACACCTGTGCCCATCTGGGCTGCGGCAGGCATGAAGCCAAGGCACAGAGGTCCTGCGATGTGAGCCCCACATGGTTTCAGGAAGCGTAACCCAGAAGGGATGCAGATATTAACACACACGCAGCAGAAGAGCAGACCTCAGTGCCCCGCCATCACCCCCCACGGAACCGTCCACCTACAGGACGTGAGACAGGGCCACGAAGACGGTGGGCGTACAGGGATCCCTCCCCACCCCCACCCCAGAAACAGACTTGTAGATGGACCTGGCACTGGAGCGTGATGCTTTGTTCTGGGTAGTAAGGGCACCAGAACAGCCAAGCAAGGACACCGGCACAGCCCCGGGCGGGGACACCCGCACGACCCAGGGCGAGCACACCGGCACAGCCCCGGGCGGGGACACCCGCACAACTCAGAGCGAGGACAGCGGCACAGCCCAGGGTGAGGACACGTGCACAGCCCAGGGTGAGGACATGTGCACAGTCCCGGGCGGGGACACTGGCACAGCCCAGGGCGAGGACACGTGCACAGCCCCGGGCGGGGACACCCACACTGCCCCGCTCTGTCCCAGAGCGAGGACTTCCATGTACTGGGACAGAAGAAACACCAGAGTATCAGGTGAGTATATGTTTGGAACTAGCCAGCCTCGAGAAATCTGTCTGTGGACACCACTCCTCCTCGGGGGAAAGACGGCCCTGTGTTTGTGACAACACGTGTGGGACACGACCTGGGCAGACACAGTCCTGAATCTGCTTGCCCTGATGCCCCACGGCCCCCAGCCCTGCGTGGGCACCCACGCTGCTCTTGCAGATGTGGAAGGATCACGTGGGCCTGCTCTCCTCCCCAATCCACGTGCACCTCACTCCAGAAGATGAAGGGGCTTTTTCCTGTCCTTGCCTCTCCCTGCCGTCCTCCCCAAGCACTCCTGTCTCCCCTCCTTCCACTGAGGTTCATCGGGGACCCACCACCTGCCGGCCACAGCAGCCACGGGCGCAGAGTTCACAGGCAGGGTGCGGTCCAAGCACACGGCATATTCAGTGCTAGTTTCAAAAACCACACTCAGAAACACAGCAGTCCCGAAAACACACAGACAAGACCCCTGAGCAGCACGAAGCAGCGTTAGGCTGCAGGACACGCCCCTTTCTGAACCAGGTCCCACCCGGCGCTGGAAAGGCCTTTCCTTCCCAGACCCGCTGGAGCTGGGCCCCCAAGAAACTGCAGGACTGCAGGGACACCTCGTCAGCCTACACGTGGCACACGGCCTCCCAGCAGGAGGACGCAGCATGTCTTCCCCACTCCAGCGACAAAGACACGCGAAAAATCACGGGAGTGGTCCCAAAGCAGCGACCCCAAGCACACCGCACCCGCCTTCCCCTCCATAATGGGCTTCACTTTTGCTTTTTTTTAAAAAGCAGTTTCAGGTTTACAGAATCATGGAGCAAAAAATACAGGGTTCCCACGACCTCCCCAAGCACCACCCCTTCCCAGTTCCCCCGATTACGGACATCTGGCGCTGGGCGGAGCATTTGTAACAAGCGGCGAGCTACAATGTTATTCACGAGACTCCAGCGAATGCATTCGAGCTCACCCTGGTGCTGCTGAGCACCTGTGGGCTTGGACACGTCGACACGGACAGGACTCCAGAGGCCAGCACAGGACCGTGCACAGCAGGGTGGCCGCCCCAGGTCCCCTGGGCCCACCTGGCCCCACCCCACCAGCACTGGCCCTTCCATGGGCTCCCTACTTCTGCCTTTGGCACCGGTCACCTGGTTGGGGCCGCGCGGGAGGCAGCCTTCCAGGAGGGCTCAGTGTTCATTCCACACCATCTCTCTAAGCACCCCTCCCCGTTCCTGCTTTAATTCCCATTCAGGGGCATGGCCTCTCAATTCCTTCTCTTCTGCTTCCTTCCTGTCTCTTCCCCATTTCCTGAATGTCCTGTAGGATTCATGGGTCTGCCATCGACCCCTTCTAAGGTGTCCAGACAGACCAGGGCAGTGTGTGCCAGTCACCAGGTTACCAGAAAGCAGGGTGCTGAGTGAGGCCATGAGACTGAGGTTCCGCAGGTCCATTCAGACCCAGACGCCACTCGGAGGAACGCCCCCCAGACACCAGGCGCCTGGGACGACCAGATCCAGGAGCCACGCAGGGATGAGCTGGGGCCACAGGGCGCCCCCAGCCCACTTCTCAGATACAAGCACAGGCTGCTTGCAGCGTGGGGTTCCTGCAACCACAGGCCACAGCTGCTGTTTCCTCCGCTCCCCTCCTTCCCTACACGCCTTTGGGAAGAGACAGTCTTTGTGTTGCTAGAACAAATGGGCTTCCCCTCTGCAGCATGACTCTGCAGCCTGTCCCACAAGGAGAGAACGTTAGGTCCCACTCTCAGGTCTGGGCTTGTGTGCAAGCCACACAGACAGGAGGGAGTGTGTGCACGGCATGGGGGAGCCCCTCCCTGCTCCTAAACGCTCCTGCTGTGCACACGCGGGGCTGGCAGGGTAGAGACCACGCAGGGCACACACCTGTGCCCCTGAGCACAGACGCAGAAGAACTGCCCCAGCGAGCCGGCCCAAAGGGCCCACCCCAGATCTGTGAGCTCAGCCAGGCTGTGTAGTTCCTAAGTCTGGGGCGGTTTGTTCACACAGCAACCCCACGCAACAGTGACGTGGCCAGAGCGCAGGAGGCCGGGGGCAAAGCGGAGGAAACCGTCCATCTGGTTCGGCACCTGCTCGTGCTGTCACCAGGTCATCTAAAGCTGCACCACTGAAACTCGGTTCTCCGGTTTTTCTGTTTCAAATGTGCGCAGTGACGAAAGGACACACGTTCCGACAACCATAACACAGAGAGCTGCGTAAAACGTGGCACGGACCTGACTGGTTCACGTAAGATGTTGCTACACACCGGAAATGTTACTCCAAAGAGAAGAAAGCTTTTACTCCTTTGTCCACTTGTACATATATTTTGGGGAAAGATCAGTAGCTCTTCAAACTTTCAAAGGTATATTTGTAAGACAGAGAGCAAACCAGGGAGAGGAGGAGGGAGGGGAGGAGGGAGGGGAAGAAGGAGGGGAGGAGGGAGGAAGCAGTGTCCCCGTCTGAGTAAACTTTACAAGTGTTTTCCCCCAAGATCAACTTTGACCCTTGTGAGAGCTATGGTGCCATTTACAAGTGAGGAAACCAAGGCGCGGAGCTGGAGTGCCCTGGTCACACGGCCAGCAGGGGATGGCATGGGCCTGGGACCCTAGGCTGGGATGACCGTCAGAGGTCAGTTCCCAAACAGAGAACATCTACCCACTGCAGGAGGTACTCTGGAAGCCACACGACGTGGAAACGTTCGGAAAGAAAGTCACCCAGCACTTGCAGAGAAACCCGTCCCTGAGTGCTTCCACTGTGGTAAAGCAGCCTAGGTCCGTTGGCCACGGGCCAGTCTGCAGATATGTTCATGAGACGTGGACAGGGCCCACTGCCACGGGGGCAAGAGCGGGCAAGAACTCCCTGGGAGAAAGCGTATGCACAGCTCTGACCGCGGGCGCCCGGACGTGGCAGCTCGGAGACCTGTGTAAAGGGGGCTGTATCGGGGACGCTGCGCAGGTGGGAGGGGAAAGAAGCCTGGCTGTAAATGCATCTCCTGCCCCCGCCCTCCCATCCTCTCTTCCCCCCGCGGAACACACACACAGAAAGAGGCGGCCAGGCCACACGCTCTAGAACAAAGGACAACACTATCCTAGCAGCAGGGACGGTTCTGCCTCCTGGTGCTGTTCTGCCCACAGTGCCTTCTCCTTGCACCGATGAGCTGTTGAAGGTCCCGAATTTATCTTCCGATGCTGGTTTCTAACTGGCACTGAGTCGAGAGACTGTGGGCTGTGGGACAGCAAGGTCCTGACCCCAGTTCGGACCTGCTCTGTCATGTACACTTGGAACATCTCTCTCAAACACAAAGGGGACACTTCTGCTTGCAGGTGAGATGGACGGACAGACAGCAGCCTTACGGACGGCCTGAGGTTGACACAGCATGTTAGAAAGAGACGGGACCAATCGCACTCGGTCTGACAGACATCCCAGAAAGGCGGAACATTCCACAGTTCATTCTGCGAGGCCATCGCGACCCGGGCAGCAAAGCCAGAGCCATCGCCACAGAAACCGCACCCCGATATCCCCCCGACACAGACACGCAGATCTTCCCAAAACGCAGACGCAGAACCCAGCAACGTACGAAACAGATCATTAACTAGGATCACAGGGACTTCATCCAAGGAAGCAAGGTTGGTCTGACACCCAAACATCGCTCACGCCGCATCACTAATCACGGCATCACCAAGAACGTGCCTACATCCCACACCCATTCCTGTTAGAAATTCCCAACGAGCTGCCAGGAATACAAGCTGACCTCCTCAGCCTGGTATAGGGCATCTCTGAAAGAACCTGAAACGAACGCCACCCGTGACCAGGCCTGGATGCCTTCCTCCTAAGAGGGGCTGGAGCGAGGATGCTCACCATTGCCGCTCCCCGTGACAAGGGCCCGCAGACCCCAGCCAGAGCAATCAGGCAAGAAAAGGAAATCAAGGGCATGTGGACCGCCAGGGAAGACGTGGACGGTTTTCCTCCACAGACAATATGACCCTGTGCACACGTGACCCTAAGGCACCTCTCGTTGACTAATAAGTGAGGTCGGCAAGGTCACGATGGAACATCAGTAGTGTGTCTTACACCAGCAGGGACGATTCAGAGACGTGGTTAAGACAACAAAGACACAAACACATCAGAAGGCACCCAGGCAGGAATTCCTCCTACAAGAGGGGGAAGGCCTAGGCCCCAAAGGAGAACCCCTGCTCAGCCCGTAACACAGCATGTCCACAAGTAAGACGTCTTCACGGCCGTGGACTCGAGAGCCCAGGATTGCTACGACAGCAATTCTCCCCAAGTGACCCATACATCAACACAGTCCCTACAAAACCTCGTCAGCCTGCTAGTGGGACAACTGACAAGAGACCTCAAAAGAACCCTATGAAGCACAAAGGACCCAGAAAAGCTACGACAACGTTGCCAAAAGTTGGTGGGCTGATTCCCTGCTTACTAGAAGGGACAGTCACGCACGCAACGAGATGCGGAGACACGCAGGGACGTTTGCATGCGTGCACCTAACAGAGTCCAAAACACGTGCAGGCATCCATGCCCACGGTTTGTCAGCAAAGGTGCCGACATGATTCGAGGCAACGAGGACGGTGTTTTCACAAAATGCTCCTGTAGCAGCTGGGTAGTCAGAAAAAAAAACGAACCCAGAAACTTGCAGACGACCACACATAAAACCTGAAACGGATCATAAACCTATGAATAAAAGCAAAGTTTATAAACCGTCTAGAAGAAACAGGAGAAAATCTTTTTGACCTTGAGACTGGCCAAGGTTGTTTAGCTCATGGTACGTCCTTCTAGGGATACAACGAAAATAAGTGATAAGTTCAACTTTGTCAAAACGTGAAACTTTTCTGCTTCAAATGACACCAGCAAGAAGGGAAAAGACGTCTCAGAGCAGCAGCAGATCTCCCAAATGCAGGAGTTGAGAAGTCACAGAGCAGGAGTTGAGATCTCCCAAATGCAGGAGCTGAGATGTCACAGAGGAAGAGTTGAGAAGTCACAGAGGAGGAGTTGAGAAGTCACAGGGCAGGAGCTGAGAAGTCACAGGGCAGGAGCTGAGAAGTCACAGGGCAGGAGCTGAGAAGTCATAGGGCAGGAGTTGAGAAGTCACAGAGCAGGGGCGCCTGGGTGGCTCAGTCGTTAAGCGTCTGCCTTCGACTCAGGGTGTGATCCCGGCGTTCTGGGATCGAGCCCCACATCAGGCTCCTCCGCTGGGAGCCTGCTTCTTCCTCTCCCACTCCCCCTGCTTGTGTTCCCTCTCTCGCTGGCTGTCTCTATCTCTGTCAAATAAATAAATAAAATCTTTAAAAATAAAAAATAAAAATAAATTTAAAAAAAAGAAGTCACAGAGCAGGAGTTGAGAAGTCACAGAGGAGGAATTGAAAAGTCACAAGGAGGAGCTGAGAAGTCACAGAGGACGAGCTAAGAAGTCACAGGGCAGGAGCTGAGAAGTCACAGGGCAGGAGTTGAGAAGTCTCAGAGCAGGAGCTGAGAAGTCACAGAGCAGGAGCTGAGAAGTCACAGAGGACGAGCTGAGAAGTCACAGGGCAGGAGCTGAGAAGTCACAGGGCAGGAGTTGAGAAGTCAGAGAGCAGGAGTTGAGAAGTCACAGAGCAGGAGCTGAGAAGTCTCAGAGCAGGAGCTGAGAAGTCACAGGGCAGGACCTAAGAAGTAACAGAGGAGGAGCTGAGAAGTCACAGAGCAGGAGTTGAGAAGTCTCAGAGGAGGAGCTGAGAAGTCACAGAGCAGGAGTTGAGAAGTCTCAGAGCAGGAGTTGAGAAGTCTCAGAGCAGGAGTTGAGAAGTCACAGGGCGGGAGCTGAGAAGTCTCAGAGCAGGAGCTGAGAAGTCACAGAGGAGGAGCTGAGAAGTCACAGGGCAGGAGTTGAGAAGTCTCAGGGCAGGAGCTGAGAAGTCACAGGGAAAGGAGTAGGGAGGAGGCCCCGGTGAGGGTCTGAACCAGCCGCTGGGCAAGGTTACTGGGATACTGACCACTGGGGGAAGGAGTGGGAAGGAGGCCCCGGTGAGAGTCTGAACCAGCTGCTGGACAAGGTTACTGGGATACTGACCACTGCGGGGGAAGGAGTGGGAAGGAGGTCCCAGAGAGAGTCTGAACCAGCTGCTGGACAAGGTTACTGGGATACTGACCACTGGGCGAAGGAGTGGGAAGGAGGTCCCGGTGAGAGTCTGAACCAGCTGCTGGACAAGGTTACTGGGATACTGACCGCTGTGGGGGAAGGAGTGGGAAGGAGGCCCCGGTGAGAGTCTGAACCAGCTGCTGGACAAGGTTACTCGGATACTCACCACTGCGGGGGAAGGAGTAGGAAGGAGGTCCCAGAGAGAGTCTGAACTAGCTGCTGGACAAGGTTACTGGGATACTGACCGCTGCGGGAGAAGGAGTAGGAGGGGGTCCCGGAGAGAGTCTGAACCAGCCGCTGGGCGAGGTGAGACCTGAGCTAAGAACCTGTCCGTCATTAAAGCATGGCTTGTGTCCTGTACATCTGAAAGTGGGGTCCATGGGGGCAGGGGACCAGTCCTCTCCTGGGCGACCTCACTGGGTAGGAAGTATGTGCACAGACAGGGCATGCAGGCTAAGCTCTGATTCCCCTCTGAAGAACTTCCTTAGAAGCACATTTAGGGTTTTGCCTGGTTGGGATCGTGGGTGACAGACCCACGAAGCCCCTGCCGTTCAGCACCCAGCCCTCCCTCCGTGGAGACGGGAAGGAGACATTCTGAGTGCCCGTTGCGTGTAATGTGTTTGCCAAGCGCATCACACCTTGGGTGCGTGGCGAACATCCGTGGGGCAGGTCACGTAACACGGCAATCAGGCTCTCACTGTGTGCGGACGTCTGTGCCTCCTCTCCTCTTAGCTGGGGACGTACACGGAGTAGGGGTGAAAAGGAGCTGCCCGCGGCTCGCAGTCAGCCCTGACGTGTCTCTACACTGGAGAAAAGATGTTTTATCTGTGAGACCTCGTCCTTGGACCCAGGAGCCTCACCGGTCCGCCCCCTGCCAGTGTGTGCCTGGGAATCGGGTCCTGGTGAACGGTGTCCGACGCAATGCGTGGATGGGGAGCACAGGAATGAGCCCCTCGCATCTGGTCCCCGTGAAGACACGGGTCCTCTCGGGCAATTCACGTCTCAAAATCCAACCGAAATGGTTAAGTTCCAAACACATGAAGACGTGTTTAAAGCAATGTCTCGTCCCAGACAAGAAGCATCACTACTTTGTGAAAACTCTTGGGGGGGGGGGGGCGGGAGAGGAGGGAAGAAAAGCATTCTGCTGTTCCTCAAAAGTGCTGGCCGTGGAAACTGCAAACCAGAGGGGGTCTGTGATTTCACCTGCATCTGGCAGCAACTCCCGCCGACCCTTCCAGGACTCCGCCGGCATCCTGACCTTTCACGCCCTGCACCACTCACCCAGCCCAGGGCCCGTGGCTGCAGACACACGCTGGCGTGTCCCAGCGGCTGCACGCATCAGCACTGTGTGAATCTTTGTTTAGGGGAGGGAGAGAAGGGGCGGACGGAGAGGCAGAGTCCACACTGAGCGCGGAGCCTGACGCGGGGCTGATCTCACGACCCTGAGCCAAAACCAACAGTGGGATGGTCAACTGACTCAGCCTCCCAGGCGCCCCATGACCGCGAGAATTGTGGTCACACACCGTGCGCACAGCTTTCAGAAGCCCTAGCAGCCAGCCGTGCAAGCAGGCACAGCACCCTCAGCCCAGAGTGCTGCATCCCACCCAATCCCACAGGCACACGGCCACACCCCGACCCGGCCTGACAGCTGCCCAGACCACTGTGGCCTCTGGGCAAGACTGCACATCTGACCTCCACTCTGAACCTCCCTTCGCAGCACCCCCTGCCTTTTCCCCGCTAACTTCAGTGCCTTCCCCAAGTCCCAGTCTCCCTTCCTGCCGAATCTCTCTCCCAGTGGAGAGAAACGAGCTCCCCTGCTCTGAACACTTGAGGAACTTAACTCCCACGCGGGCACGCCTCTGTGCCTGCTTTACAGAAATACGTCCTTTTCAAGGCATCCACGTCACCCTCCCCATGCAGGGCTGACCTGCCAACATCTGCAGTCCCAAGACGGTTCACACGAGGTTACGGGGTCACAAAATACAAGAATTCACCTGCAAGTGGTGGCGAGCCTCCGTGTTTACAGCTCCCTGAATAAGACCTCGGCCGTCCCGGGGAGTAGGGATGCCATCTTGGGGAGGGAAACCACTGTCCCTCACAGGAACCCTTCTGAGCACTGGCCCTCCTCACATATCCCACGGCCTTGAGGAAACGAGTGATTCAGGCAAAACTCCCTCCAGCACTAAGGTTCTGGGTGCAGTGTGAAAGTGACGGAGCCAGAGCTCAAGGGTTGGTCCGGGAGCCCTGCAGGTGCAGACGAGCCTTCCTGTGGGGTTCCCTAGAGGGTCAAAACCGCGTGGTGTCTAGCGTGGCTTTTGGGTCTACTTCCCACCCTCCGTGGAGACTTACTTTCTGGGACATGTCATCGGGTCCGCTACGACAGGCCAGAAAACCACCCGTAATGAAGAGCCCAACGAGTTTTCTTGCAGAGGTTGTCCTCGCAATCTGCCCTTAGGGGCTGGTCCCTGCGGTTGGGAAGCTATCAAATGAGCGATACTACGAAACGGTTCGCGCTGTTTATGGGGCACTAGCACCAATGGAAACGTCTTCAATGTCACAAACGTGTTCCGATGGAATGTTAACATTTCCGGCTTCAGGAGTATTCCAGGTACACGGCAGGCACCAGCCACCGCTCTTCCCCTAACACCCGGAGCCAACATTTTGTGACTCTGAACGCACACAGGGTAATGTGCCAGAAACCAACCTCTTTTTCGGAGCACGGCTGTCTGACTGTAACTACTATGGACAATTCAAGAAGAAAACCAGACAAAGGAGGGAAAAAACCTCTGGAATTATTAAGAACCGAGAAGAAAGTGCGGAGAACTGAGCATGTAAAACCAAGACTCGAAAAGACCAGAAAGGAACTCTAACATTCGGGCTGGACAGATGACCAGCGTGGGACTCCGGCAATGACAAAACGTTTCAGCATGTGGGGCTTCGTTTGGGGTAAAACCCGCAAATGTGAGTGTTTTCACGTGTGACGCTCCCGCACCAGCGCCCCAGGTCACTCTGCGGCCCGAGTTAGCAGAAGCGAAGCATTAACTTACTACTCGCGTCCCTGTGGATCTACGAGACCCTCGCACGGGTGGCCCGGTCCGGGGACTAGTGGCGGCTCCCAGCGGGAGTGCGGTGGACGTGGGGGCCGGGCTGGGCGCCCCCAGACTATCGAACACCGAGGGCTTGCAGGCGGGGGCGGGGGCTGAGGCTGCTAGCGGGGGCCCGGGCTGCCTCGCGTCCCCACCGCCGCTCTCGGTCCTCCCGGGCGTCTTGATCCTCTGCAGACAGTCCTGGAGCATCGTCTGCGTGCTGGACTCGCTGAGCCAGCACAGGAACAGCTCGTCCACCTTCATCTTGAGGACCGGCTGTAGGACTTTGCCGGGAGGCATCTTCAAGGCGCGGACCCTCCTTCCCGAGGAGCCCCTTCCTCCTGCACGCCGGCCTGGCGCCAGGAACCCAAGTCTGGGCCGAACGGACTTGGGCGGAGCAGATGATGGTCGCCGGCGGGGGTCCCGGGCCCGGAGTCCAGGAATCTGGGGGTCACGGGCCCAGGGTCCCTAGGAGGCGGGGTTCGTGGGCCCGGAGCCCCGGGAGGTGTAGGGCCTGGAGCCCGGGTTCTGGGGAGGCGGGGTCGCGGACCGGAGTCCGGGTCCTGGGGTCCCGGGGAGGCGGGGTTCGCGGGCCCGGAGCTCGGGGTGCGGGGAGGTGGCTGGCCTGGAGGGAGCCCGGGTCCTGGGGTCCCGGGGAGGGAGGGGCGCGGGCCCGGAGCCCGGGGTGCGGGGAGGTGGCTGGCCTGGAGGGAGCCCGCTTCTTGGGTCCCCGGGAAGGCGGGGTTCGCGGACCTGGAGCCCGGGGTGAAGGGAGGTGGCTGGCCTGGAGGGAGCCCGGGTCCTGGGGTCCCGGGGAGGCGGGGTTCGCGGGCCCGGAGCCCGGCGTCCCGGGAGCAGGCGGTGGCCCGGCCCACCCCGGCGAGGGGGCGCGGGGCGCGGGTGCGGGCAGTGCCCGGCCCGCCGAAGGTCCGGGCTGCGGGCGGCGCCGGCGTCTCGCGGGCTGCGCGGACTCCCGGGCCCGGCGGAGACTGACAGACACGAGCGCCGCTAGGCCCGCGCCGCTCTGGGCAGCTTCAAAACCGGCGCGCCGGCCGTCTTCCCAAACAAGGTCGCCTACGTCGTGCGTCACCGTGACGCGTGGCGTCATCACGGCGGCCACGGGCTCCGCACGCCGGCACGCACACCTACCGGCTTCGGACGCAGCGGCCTGCGGGGTCCTTGGCCGGGGGGTGGGGGGTGGGGGAGGGAGGCCGTTTAGGGGCTGGGTGAGGAACGGGGTCGGAGGGGTGGCAGCCGCCCCACACGAGGTCTTCCTGCTTTTTGGCTTTTTAGGGGTGAGGCCCTAGCCTGCGAGGCGACCTGAGGGCCGGGGAGGTGGGAGCATGCGCCGTGCGTGCACGCTCACCGTGGGGCGGGGGGGGGGAAGAGGAGCCTGGCAACTTGAGCATGCGCAGTGCGTGCCGGCTGAGCGCGAGCTGCAGGCCTGGCTGTGTGGCCGGGGAGGACAGGGGGTGGGCATGCGCAGTGCGTGCCCGCCGGGAGCGAGCCGGAGGCCAGCGGCGGCTGGGTGGCGGGCGTGCGCAATGCGTGCCCGCGAAGCAAGGGGACGGGTGTGCGCGCGCGGGGTCGGGAGCGAGCGCGAGGCTAGGCGGGCAGTTTTTTGCATTAAGAGGGCGACTTGGGTTCGCCAAGGGCCCCGTTTACGTTAATTTTGTTTATCAAACGGTAACGATGGGTTGGAGGCGTGCAACTCTTTTAAACATCGGGTTTTTAGCTTGAGAACGAACTGCCTTTATCATTGCAAAAATAATAAATCTATTTTGTTGGAGGTGGAATTAATTACTTAAGTGACCTTTTGTCCCCCCCCAGCTTATTTCCGTTTATACTTTTAACGGGGTCGTTAAATCACGCACAGTGCATACATGCACTCTTTGTGTCTTGTGTTTTGGGTTTTGATTTTGATTTTTTTGTTTTCTTTGTTTTTGGGGGGTTTGTTTTTTGTTGTTGTTGTTTTGGGGTTTTTTGGTTTTTTTGTTTTTGTTTTTGGTAAAGACGTTTTCTTCTCCCTAACGTGATTTTGTAGGAAAGTTTTCACTTGGGTTTTACCCCGTTTAGGGGTAATTCAAGGCTTTAGGACCTGGGTCGTCCTCCGCGGTATAAATACGGCGGCCTCCCTGAGTCCCTGGTTTTATTTTGTGCGCACGATGATTTCCACCTCGGTTGGTGTTTCGCGACTGCACGAAAAACTCCGTGTACACTGGCTCCTGAGAGCGCCATAACGCAGGAATCCTGTGAAGTTATTTCTGCTAATTGGGAAGCAAATGCTTGTGTGGGATGCTGCCGTTTCTGGAGAGAAGTGAATGTTCATACAGTTCGCCCTTGGGTTTATCACATACAGACATCTTGTCAAGGAACAGACGCGCCTTTCACCCGGGTCTGTAAACGAGCTGCCACTCACTGCTCCGTTCCTCGCTGTGGTTTTGGCGAGGAAAGGGCTTTTTTTGAGCCCCTGCACAAGACGGCTTTATAGGTCCCGGGGCCTAGCGGTGAGGCCCGAGGTAGTGCTGTGCGGCTGCCAAGTGGACAGAAATAAGGTCCAGGACGGGAACAGAATGCACCTTCAGTGTGTGCTGGCCCGGCGAAGATCCTGTCCTGCGAAGACAAGGACGTGCTGTGGGACCCCGGGGCTCCGGGGGCCAGCCCTGTGCATACACACACACACACACACACACACACACACACACACACACACACGGCTCTCCCCGGAACAGGAGCACTGGCTGTTAATGATACAAGGATGTTCTCCCGGTGCTGCGTGGCTTCCAAGGGGGTGACAGGAGGACTCCCCCAGGACAGAAGGATGGGGGTGGGGAGGGTGCTAGTGGACAGAAGGATTCCGGAGGACTTTGCGTGGGAGGGGGGGCTGAGGAACAACGAGGTGGGATCCCCTGCTGTGTTATTCTGGGGAGCTTGGAGAGGAAGGCGCTGAGATGGTTGGAGGGGAGGGTGACTCCTTCCTTTGCCCACCTGAGCCCAGTTCCCTCTGTTGGCCGCAGCCCACCCAGCCCCTCAAAGCTGGTCCGTACGCCCTCAGCTTCAGCTCCCTCCATCGGGGGCTGGCTGCTCAGAAAGAAAGACAGGCTCTCCAGGCACCCCATCACCAAACAACAAAATAACAGTGTGTCTGCCTGCAGAGCCCCAGATGGTTAATGGCACCCTCCCACTTGGGGAGGGAAGACGCCCTAAAGACCGTGCCTGTGGGGTCAGATCTCACGGGCCCCAGGCTGACCCTATGCTGCAAATACACTCACGGGAAATCAGAGAGATCAACTTTCTATCTGCCAACCACAGTCATCCAAAATGCGTTGCTTTTTCTTCTTTTAAAAAATCTTTCTTTCTCTCATTGGTACGAACTTCACAGGCGCCTGGGTGGCTCATTTTGTTGAGTGGCTAACTCTTGATTTAGGCTCAGGTCATGATCTCGGGGTCATGAGATCAAGCCGAGTGGGGCTGGTGCTCAGCGGGGAGTCTGCTTGAGATTCTCTCTCCCTCTCTCTCTGCGCCTCCCACTCGCGCTCTCTCTCTAAAATAAATAAATCTGAAAAAAAAAAAAAAAACAGAATAGCCATAAACATGCCTGTGTTTGGTTTCAAGTGGTTTTCTTCCAAGAAGCTAATCAGGAGCTTAATAAAGTTCCTTGTGTCGGGTCCTGCGGGGATTGGCTGAGTCTAGACCCTGTTTATGAATTCTGCTTCTCTATCTCTTTGGTTTATTTGCTTCCCTTTGCTGCTGACTGGCTTCCTTTCCAACATTTGGTTTTGTTTGCTGCTCCACGGCACACCCTTTTTGTACAATTTTGAAGTGGAGGAATTGGGTCTTTCCCTATGTGCCTTGAATGCTCCATAGCAGTGGGGTGGGCGAGTGGACCGGGACCGGCGGGCTGGCGGGCACATTCCATGACTGGGATGTTTCGTGTGGCATTATTGTCACGGGACTGGTTCCTTCTTGTGAAGCAGCCACCCCTGCTCCCCCTTCCCTCCAGGACTCAGACAGCCCTGGACCCAACACCGCTGCCTGCCCTTGATTAAAATCAGACTGGTTTTCCATGACGGGTTTCCAGGGACGGAACCATGGATGCAAGATCTTGGAAGGATTTTTTTTTTTTTAGCAAAGACGGTATTATGGTCCTTCCCTGGGTGCTATGCTGTCACTGTCACCAGGACAAAAAGCGGAGAAAACAGCCATTAAAACTTTCCAATCTAAGCAGTGCTGTTTCAGGTAAAATGCCATAGGGACCTGGTAATCAAGAAAAATGATAATTTATTTTGTTAGCACCCATCTTCATAAACTTTCAAAGAAAAATAAAAGTGTGGATCAAAACAACAAAACGAGGGGCGCCTGGGTGGCACAGCGGTTAAGCGTCTGCCTTCGGCTCAGGGCGTGATCCCGGCGTTCTGGGATCGAGCCCCACATCAGGCTCCTCCGCTATGAGCCTGCTTCCTCCTCTCCCACTCCCCCTGCTTGTGTTCCCTCTCTCACTGGCTGTCTCTGTCTCTGTCAAATAAATAAATAAAATCTTAAAAAAAAAAAAAAAACGAAACGAATTGATAGCAGCCCTAACCAAACTAAAGACAATGGAAAAATTGTAAATGCTAAAAAAAAAAGGAAAAGAAAAAGAAAAGAAAAGAAAAATGGGATGTTGTTCGGATTTGTCCTTTTCTCCAAAGGAAAGAGTTTTATAGAGGTTATGCACGTGTGCATTTTTTTCCCAGACGTCCATGTATTTTCCTGATTCATGATCCCATTTTTAGGCAGTGACGTGGGCTCAGGACCTCACAGACAGTGAGGCTGTGTGTCTCCACCGTCCTGCAAATGAGAGTCGACCGCTAAACGATGTGTTTCTGTGCAGCTACTTCTGGGATGCTTTGGAAGCTTTCACTTCTTGCTATCAGCTCCGTCAGTCCTTTCTCTTTTAATTTATTTACAATGTATTTATTATGCTGGAACGTGGCATAATTAAGCGGCTGCCTATGGGGTCCTCTGAGTGTGTGCTAAAAGCCTGAGGACAGAGATAAATAAAAGACGGTTCACGATCTCAAATATTTCCTAGTCTAATGGGGTGGGAGTGGGGATGGATAGAATTAGATAATTCGATGCACAATTATACGGCCCAACATGGTAGTGTGAGGAGAGAGGGGAAAATACGGAAGAAGTAAGGGCAGAGGGAGCCTCACAGAGGTGGCACTCCATAAAGAGACACATGCAGGACCATTTATACTGGAAAGCAGAACGTATGCAAGGAACACACTAGGAAAGGAGCTAGAAAGGCCTTGTGCAGCACCTCTGTGGCAGGCAAACAGGTTTGGACTCTCTCATGCACAAAAAATTGAACCAGAAGGCTGGACAGCTAGAGATCCGTGTTACCTTGTGTCGAAACACTTGCTCCAATGTAGCTCGCAGTAACCTGGAAAGTGGGAAGTGTGCCTGGTCCCCCTGTCCCCTTGGGAAAGGATGGGGAAACACAGCCGCAGGCTGGTTGTTAAGTCTCTGCATTTCATCAATAATAACACGAAACGCAGTGGTTTAGAAAAGAATGAGCCGGCTTGCAATCAGAATTTTAGAGAGGATACGGACAGCCCCAAAAACGGCAGCGTTGAAAAAGGAATCGGGTTTTCACCCAATGAGAAGTGTGTGCATTACGATACTGCCTTGGGATGCGAGGAAGACCCAAGGTGGGTTTAATCCCCTTTGTGAAAACCCCTGAGAGAATGAAGGTGCACAAGAAAAAATGAAAAAAAAAAAAAAAGAATGAATGAAGGTTCACACACTCGGGGCTCCCAGAAAGAGCCCTGAGTCCCTGTGACCAAGTTTAGGGAAAAGGACCAGCCTGGATCAGCCAGCTTCCTGCCGTGATATTGATATTTTAACTAGCGAGTTTGGGGATGGTTGTTACGCACGGGCAGCTGACTGATACATACAATTGGAGCCATTGAATCAAACTGGGGATTGAAACGGTCAAATATGTGTGAGGTGTTTGAGGCGCTTAGCTCTGCAGGGAGGAGAAAGATCAGTTACAGACATAAGAACCCACACAGTGGTTAGCGGGCTGCTGGGGCTTTATACGCTGTGTCAGGTGTCAGGCTTGCTGTAACAAGTTGCCGCAAAGTTGGAGACTTAGAAGGACACGGATGTGTTCCTCCACATTCTGGAGGGCACGAGGCCAGTGTCCGTCTTCCTGGGCTGAAGTCAAGGTGTCACAGGGCTGGTTCCTTCTGGATACTCCGGCGGGGGGGAGGGGGAGGGGCAGGGGACCTGTTCCCTGTCTTTTCCAGCTTCTGGTACCACCTTGGCTCAGCACCCTTGCTCCACCTTCAAAGCTCGTCCTTCCCACCTCTGCTTCCATGTCACATGGCCTCCTCCTCTTCTGTCCTCCCATCTCCCTCTGCCTCCCATGTGTAAGGACCGTTGAGAAGATACTGAGCTTACACAGATATCCAGGATGATCTCCATCTCAAGACTCACTTCATTTATTAACATCTGTGAAGTCCCTTGTATCATCAGTGTTACTTTGCTAGGGCTGCCGTGACAGCATAGCACAAACTGGGTGACTTGACCAATAGGTGTGTATTCTCTCCCGGTCCTGGAGGCTGGGAGTCTGAGATCCAGGCGGGGCAGAGGCTGGGAGTCTGAGATCCAGGCGGGGCAGAGGCTGGGAGTCTGAGATCCAGGCGGGGCAGAGGCTGGGAGTCTGAGATCCAGGTGGGGCTGAGGCTGGGAGTCTGAGATCCAGGCGGGGCAGACGCTGGTTCCTCCTGAGGCCTCTGTCCTTGGCATGTACACGCCATGTTCTCCCTGTGTCCTCACATGGTCATCCTTCTGCATGTCTGTGTCCTCATCTCTCCTTGTAAGGACACGAGTCATATTGCATTAGGGCCCATCCCGATGACTTCATTTTGCCTTAATCACCCCTTTAAAGACCCCCTCTCCTAATACAGTCCCATTCTGGGGTCCTGGAGGTGAGGGTCTTAACACGTGTGTTTTGGGGGGGGGGCACAGTTCAACCCATAATGGAGGGAAAGGATGGGTTGGAGAGGGGTCTTGGCAAATGAAACACTGTGAACATCAGCAATCAGGATCACTTGTCAATATTGACTGTCCAAACAGCAGCAGCAAATTCAGAAGCAGAGAAAAGACTTTGTGTCTGTTTGCTTCCTTTTAATCATTTCTGTCACATTCGTAAGATTCTCTGTTTGCTGAGACATCATTCTCTTGGTCGGCTTTAGGTCTTCGAGCTTCTTCTACACATCCATTTAAAGTCTGGCAAGTGAGTCCAACATCTGGGCACAAGGTGCATGATTCCTCTTCTGTGAAATGTCCAGAATACGAAAATCCATGGGAAGAGAAACCAGATTGGTGGTCTCCAGGTGCTGGGGAGGGGGCTGGAGAGGGACTGTGCTTGGTTACAGGGTCTCCTTTTGGGGGGATGAGAATGTTCTGGAACCAGATAGAGGTAATTGCACACCTTTGGGAGTGTGCAAAATGCCACTGAGTTGTACAGTTTAAAATGGTTACTTTTAGGGGTGCTTGGGTGTCTCAGCGCATGGAGCATCCGATCGCTTAGGGCATGATCCCAAGGTCCTGGGATCGAGCCCCACGTTGGGTTCCCTGCTCAGCAAGGAGCCTGCTTGTCCCTCTCCTGATACCCCTGCTTGTGTGCACTCTCTCTCTCTCTCTTTCTGTCAAATAAATAAAATCTATTTTCTGAGAAGTAGTTGTTTTTATATTATGTGAATTTTACTTCAGTTTTTTTAAGAAAAGGAAGCACGTAGGTAGAGAATACATGAGAGGCGGTCAAGAGAGAAACCCGGTGAGGAGTGGGAAGACGAGACGCTGATGGAACCTGAAAAGGGTGGGGGGAGGGAGAGGGACAAGGCCTCCTTGAGGAAAGGTGTGCAGTCTGGCTGAGGGCCCTCCTCTGGCTGCACACAATCTCCCCATTGCCACTGCTGTGCTCGGGGACCTCTTCTGTTCTCTGTGGCTCCGGGAATATTTCAGGTTTCTGGGTAGTGCTCTTTGCCAACGGTGCTTCATGGTTTGCTCATCATTTCTTTTTTAATTTTTACAACCATCTGGGTGTGTAAGTCTCATTAACCAGCCTTCTTTGAGGGATGAAGCAAGCAGGCGTTTGGGGATGTTGGCAGGTGGGGGCTTCGCATCAAGGTTGTGTGAATGAAAACCAGACGGATGTGGTCGGATGCCCACAGTTGCCTCTGAAAAGTGAAACACTGTTTGTATGTACAGGACTGTTTCCTCCACCCTGCGTGTGGGCGTTCAGTGGCAACCCCAAAAGTTATGTCCACGTCCTGACCTCCAAACCTGGGAAGGGGACCTTAATTGGAAATAGGGTCTTTGCAGATGTGATGAAGTGAAGGATGTGACATGAGTTCATCCTGGATCATGGTGGCCCTAAATCCAATGACAGGTGTCCTTGTAAGAGACTGAGGAGAAGAGACAGAGAAGAAGCCATGTGAAGACACAGGCAGAGATCAGAGGGACGCGGCCACAAGCCCAGGGATGCCTGGAGTCCCAGAAGCTGGAAGAGGCCAGGAAGGACTGTCCCCTGGAGCCTCTGGAGGGAGCACAACCCTGCCCCATCTGGATCTCAGTGGTCCTGCCCCGCCTGAATCTTAGTGGTCCTGCCCCGCCTGGATCTCAGCGGCCCCGTCCCACCTGGATCTCAGACTCTGGTCTCCCAAGCTGGAAGGGGATGAATTCCTGTGGTTTTATGCACCCAGTTTATAGGAATTGGTTATAGATGCCTCAGGAACTAACACCCTGGGTACTTATTAAAATGGGAAGATTCTGGTGAAATACGGCTGGGAATCTGTGCTTAGATCCAGGGGGTAGAGGTAGCCCTCGAGGAGGCTCTGAGAAACTCTGTGTAATGAGTACATTGTGTCCATTTTGTGTATTTTAAACATAGGGAGAAAGTCAAAGTAGATTAATCTTTCTCCCGAAGAGAGCCAGAGATGCCTGGTGTCTGGTCTCATGAGAGAATACCGTGTACCGTGTTTTGTTTTGTTTTGTTTTAAGTGGTAGTGGTGGGTCTATGTTCTGTAAGTTTCTACTTTTCCACTGACTGGAAAAGTATTTTTTCCATGGCCCAGTGAATGAATATTTGTGTTGGGGCAGAAAGTGGAGAAAAGGACTGACCTCATCCCCTCCTTAAGGCTTAAATGTTTTAAGATGCTAATTGCAGTGGGCATAGCGATGAGCTCCTTCAAACCCCGTGCAGGACAGGATTGTCCTGCCGTGCTAGGGGGGTTCCCGGGGTCCGCGAGGGAACCTCGAGCTCCCCGAGGGGGACCACCCTCTGGCCTCCAAACACAAGGCCTCCTGGAGGTGCTTTGTCTTCTCTTTAACGCGTCGAGACTGCGTCCTGATTCATCGGAGGAAAGCCAGAGACTTTGACAAACGCCTTTTTGTCCCGTGTGCCGGTTGCCAGCACTTGTTTGGAGAAATAAAAGTTAAGTCGAAAAATGCCCCTTTTCCATTTTCATCTCTGATCGAATTCTCTCCTGACCCCCTGGTTCCCCACGGCTGTGTTTCAGGGTTTGATGATAAGGAAAAGAATTTTGTATTTGGATAATGAAATTTCCTTACTTGCCTTCAGCAACCTTCAACTCAATTTCCTGTCCCTGGAGACAGTGTATATTATAGAATAGAATCAAATTCCTTATTCGTAGGGAAAAAGTTCCAATTTAATCTGAATATTCAGTGCTTTGCACTGGTCAGGGTGATGGATGGCGTATGGAAATGATTCTGGTTCAGGTAATCAAATGGCAGAAGGCACTCCGGTATTGAAGGAAATAATGAAGTCTATTCAATATTCTCTAAAGTGCAGAAATGCACATCGCGCTGTGCAGACCCTGCGTTCTCTTATCACCTTACCGATACCAGCTCCGTCGCAAAAATAAATGATAAATAAATAAATAAAAGGTGGCCAGAGATGAAGAATTTATGTACGTGAGAGCATGTAACATATAACAGCTGTGCGGGGCAGAGGCAGCCGCGGTGGCAGCCTGCCTCTATTTACCAGGACAAATATGGATCGCGGAGAAAAGCGGGTCTCCGTTGTTAAAAAAAAGAAAAAAAAAAGGAGGGGGGAAGCATCCAGATCTCAGCAGAGACGCGTTTCCTGATAAGGAAGGGGGTGGATTAATCCTTTGGGGGTGAGGGAGAGTTAGAAGCACCTTGTTATCCATCAGTCCTGCCGCATGTTGGAAATCCGGGACCCCAGGGAAGATGATGCCGCTGGGAGGCCTGGGCAGGACTGGGCGCTGGGGCCTGACACTGCGTCAGGGTCAAGAATCAGCAGCAGAGAATGACAGGATTCGGGGCCCGGCATGGGCGGAGCCGGGGTCTGGGTGGCCGTGCTTGTGTACGCAGTCTGGGAGATGCGACGGACGAGCACAGGGGGCCGTAGTTTCCATGTTGTTTCCCCTGGGACTCCCTTTATTTTGGCGTCGTTAGTGACAATAGTCACCATCATCCGTATTCCTAATTGGATGCGATGCGTTTTGTGACTGCCATCTTTTCTTTACGCCGGGCGCAAAGCCTGTTTCTTCTCGGCTGGGCAAGCAGGTGACACGTCAGAAGGAAAACAGGAGCACAGACAAGCTAAGTGGCAGGGAGGCCTGGCTTTCTGGGCGATGTGTCCAGAAGGAAGACTGTTTGACTGTGGAAGTTCTAACCACACACAGGACCTTTCTAGCGTCCGACACACACACAGGGATCGTCTCCATCCTTGTATGGACTGGACTGCAAAGCAGACCATTGGACTCCCAGATGTGGGTGGGACCATCAGCGTGGAGATGACCTACATGCCAGAGGGACCTCTGTGACGTCACCTCCCCTGATCTGCTCACAGGTGTGGCCTCGCAGTGACCTGGGCATGGGCCTGGCCCTGAGTGACCTCTGTGACCTCACTATCTCCCAGGTGATCTCTGTGACCTTACCACCCGCATCTACTCACAGACATAAACTCACAGTGACCTGGGCATGACCTCACCATCTCCCAGGTGACCTCTGCGACCTCACCACTCTCATCAGCTCACAGATGTGACCTCACAGTGACCTGGGCGTGGCCATGGTCCTGGGTGACCTCTCCAACCTCACCATCTCCTGGGTGACCTCCATGACCTCATCACCCTCATCTGCTCAAAGACATGACCTCACAATGACCTGGACATGGATCCTGTCCTCAGGTGACCCCTGTGACCTCACCACCCCTGGGTGACCTCTGTCACTCCACCACCCCTGGTCTGCTCAAAGATGTGACCCCTCAGTGACCTGGACGTGGTCTTAGGTGACTTCTGTGACCTCACCACTCTCATCTCACACATGTGACCCCACAATGACCTGGACACGGACTCCATCCTCCGGTGATCCTTGTGACCTCGAGCTGCATGCACTTTTTCTTCACGTCACTGCGTTGCCAGGTCTTCCTCACGTGGGCAGGGGTAGGAGCCCCTGTGGCCGAGCAGCCCCTGCCTGCCACACTTTCCTCCTGGCCTCGACAGAAAGTGGAGTCAAGCAGGGAGCAGGGTCGTGGGGGCTTTGCTGGGACCCCGACCCCTGCCAGCCCCACTCCTAGGGCTCCAGGTCACCTCCCGTTGGGCCAGCCTCACCACGCTGGGTCTGTCCCTTCTGTGGCTCACTGAACGACTCACAGCCCTTTCGAAAATCTCTTCCTCTGTTCTGTCCCTCAGAACACTGTTATTGCACTGAACTCTTCAGGTGTCAAATTTTAGTTAAAATTTTTTTATTTAGGGGCACCTGAGTGGCTCAGTCGTTAAGCGGCTGCCTTCAGCTCAGGTCATGATCGAGCCCCGTGTTGGGCTCCCTGCTCAGCGGGAAGCCTGCTTCTCCCTCTCCCACTCCCCCGCTTGTGTTCCCTCTCTCACTGGCTGTCTCTCTCTCTGTCAAATAAATAAATCAAATCTTAAAATATATATATAGGCTTTGTATTTTAAGGGATGAGCTCATCCTGCTGTGTTAGTATTTTCTACCCGGTGACCGGAGTTCTGTCTCACCCACTCTGGGCCTCAGTTTCCTCCTCGGCGACATCATCAAAGCCCTCAGCGTGCAGATCCTGTTGTGCATTTGGTGAGCTGACACGGGAAAAGCCCTTAGAACCATTTTGCAATGGGATTTTATTTGGGAATGGGGTCCTGGCAGATGTGATTAAGGAGAGAATCTGAGATGAGACCATCTTGGGTCAGGACAGCCCTAAATCCAATGACAGGTATCCTGGTAAGAGACCGATGAGGAGACACAGACACAGAGGAGAAGCCACGTGAAGACAGAGGCGAGATGGGAGGGACGTGGCCACCAGCCCAGAGATGCCTGGAGCCCCAGAACCTAGAAGAGGCAGGAAGGACACTTCGCTGGAACCTCAGGAGGGAGCACGGTTCTGCCCTGCCTGGATCTCAGCAGCCCTGCCCCACCTGGATCTCAGCAGCCCTGCCCCACCTGATCTCAGCAGCCCTGCCCCACCTGGATCTCAGCAGCCCTGCCCCGCCTGGCTCACAGCAGCCCTGCCCCGCCTGGATCTCAGCAGCCCTGCCCCACCTGGATCTCAGACTTCCGGCCTCCAGAGCTGGGGGAGGATGAATTCCTGTGATTTTAAATCCCCAGTTTGGGATCATTTGTTGTGGCCACCCCAGCAGGCTCACACAGCACCCATCTCCACTGCAGCCATGGAGCCTGGAGATCTATAATGAGCCCTCACTTGCTATCTCCAAGACCCTTTACAGCCCCCTTTGAGAATGAGAGACACTCCTCTGTAACCCCTGGGAATCATCCTTTAAGTCAATGCCTTTAAGTAATGGGGGAAAAAACCCCTTCTATTTGAGTACATTGTATCGAGCCAAAAAAAAAAAAAAAAATTCAATGAGGCAGGGTCATCTGCATGGATGGAGGTGATACAGCAAAGGCACCTGCCTTGGGATGGCAAAGTCCCATCCAGGTATCTTTATTTTAATTTAGTGAACACATTGTATCCCTTTCTCGTGGTACCTGAGATCCTCTTCGGAAGCAGGTTTGTGCTACGTGCGGAGAGCTGAAATGACCTTCACGCTCTGCAGTTCAAAATCCTCACTCCGTCCAACTGTCCCGGAAACAGCCCCAAAGCAAGCACAGGCCTCCAGCACTATCAGACCCATCATTACGAAACATCGAAAGCAGTCAAAATGACCGAGAATGGAGGCTGGGCTCAGTAAGTTATGTTTACTCAAGACAGTCTGCAAAGGAAGAGAAGCAAGAGCGCAGACCAAGGGGGAAAGTGCTTGCTGCAGAGGTAAGGGAGAAGGACAGAGTAAATCAGAAGGCACGCTCCATCAAAACAGCCTCCGAGAAAAACCGGGAGGTAACAGTGCAAAGGAAAAGCGTTTCCGTGAAGGTGGTGGAGGTAGTCGGCGATTTAAAAAATATTTTCTCTGTCTCCCAAATTTCCCACAGTGATACGCGCCTGAGCTAAAAATAAACGTGCGTTAAAATTGTTTTGGAAAAGGTTAGGCTATAAATAAATTTAGGAAAGAAACGGAGAGAAGGCGCTCTCCCTGTCCTCAGCAGTGTGCCGCGTACGGAGACAGCTCACAAATGTCTCTTTCACGGGGGAAAATATTGTTTCCTGGGTGGTTCTTTAGTTTCACTCAATCCTCAGATGTAGGACTTCTTGCTCTCGTGGACATTTTGCCCCTGAGCTTAAATGAGGCAGAAACTCCTACGATCTTGGATGTGATCCTGTCTTTTGTTTCCGTCAGCATAAATTGAGTTCTGTCCGCACTCAGAGCAGCAGACGCTGGTTTTTTCCTGCTGAACACCTACATTTCACTCCGAGCAGGGACGGCACATTTTTCTTAATGACAAGGGGCTATATTTCGGAGAGCCCAAGTTAGCGATCCAGATCATTTATAATTTTTTTTTAAGGATTAAAAAAGTCATAGGTACTTTGTGTGGAGAAAACCTGAAAAATACAGGCCCAGTATAAAGAGAAGGAAAGTCTCTCGTGTTCCAGCTTCCCATCCCACCCCTCAGAGAAGACAGTGAGTGTAGGTATTTCTTTTCCAGATGTGAATAATCACGATAAAGGGCTGATGGGCAGAAATGGGGCTTCCTGTTCTCGGGAAGAAGGGGTTTATGGGGTGACTCAGAAGCTGGGAAGGACTGCGTGTGACAGGACTTGGGGGCTCCTCTCAGCTGAGTGGTCCAGAAGTGGTCTGGAGACACAACCCACAAGGAATCAGTCCCAAAAATGTGGATAAGGGTCCCAGGCAGAGAAAGCAGCCAGGGGGCGGGTCTTGAGGCAGGAATGAGCTCTGCGTGCCAAGGCAGAACCAAGCTTCTGGGCTGGAGCCTATGGGCTCAGATAACGTGCTGGTGGGTGAGCCGTGCTGGTCAGTAGGGTCTTGTAGTGATGGGATAGGGAGCCACTGGGGAGACGCTACACACAGGGGACACCGTGCAACTTGTACTTTTAAGACGGAACAAAAACTAGTCTGGCAGTTCCTCAAGGGTGAAGCAAGGGTTTGGCCTATGACCCAGCAATGCTGCTGCTAGGCCCAGCAGGACTGAAATGTGACGTAAGTACTTGTCACTGCCCCCCGTGGATCTCAGAAGCCCTGCCCCGCCTGGATCTCAGAGGTCCTGACCCGCCTGGATCTCAGTGGTCCTGCCCCGCCCGGATCTCAGCAGCCCTGCCCTGCCTGGATCTCAGTGGTCCTGCCCCGCCTGGATCTCACCAGCCCTGCCCCGCCTGGATCTCAGACTTCTGATCTTGGAGCTGGGGAAGGATGAGTTCCTGTGGTTTTAGGCCCCCATTGTGTGGTCATCGGTCATACGGCCACGGGACACTCGCACACTGGAAGGACTTTGGGGAGTGAACGCAGCACAGAGGCAGACTGTTGCACGCAAGACATCCAGGACGACGGTCTTAAGCAGCACTGGGGGGCGTCTTGGGATAAACTGGTCAGACTGGACTGCCCCGAACACCACAGTCCTTTCCTGCTGCTGATCCCAAGGTTCGAGAGGACGCCCCAACTTAGCTGGCCCCAGCCATCTGCCGTGTCCTCCTCAGCAGCCCGGGTGGAAAGAATGCCGTTGCAGAGGACAGCTGAGTTAAGTCTTGTTTTGGCATCACATAACTCGGGTTATTTTAAGGGCTCTTGTTCATGCCCTAGAGGTTATGTACCAGCAGATTTCAGGAAATCACAGCCACGCATGGTATTAAAGCTGCATTACTGTCTGGCTCCAGAATGTGAAGTATGTAATTAACTCCTAATCCTCGGCGTCGAACCACCGGCAGGCACTTCCATGACAGAAACACACTGTTTCATGAGCCTTTCTTGGGGTCACAGGGACACAGAGCTCTTCTGGGTTTGTGCAGGCACCATGCTGGGTCTGTATGGCGTGCACTGTGCCAGGCCCACAGCACGGATGGGACAAGATGGCGTTAGGTGTTGGGAACAGGGGACGGGCTCCATCTCCTGACATGCTCTCCTGGGGACGCGATGGGCAACCTCTCAGAGTGGGTGGCACTTCCGAGGTTCGCATACAGCAAAAGCCTTTCCTAGGAGCCAGAGAACATTCCCACGGCCATCCGGGATGATGTTGGTTCAAGAAACATCTGGCCTCACAGTTTGTGAAGTTTTCTGTCGCATTGTCATTTTCTAACGGCCGGGAATGTGGCAGAGTCAGAACTGGGTTAAACAAAAGAAGTGGGTTGTTCACTTCAGTTTCCTTTCTGACCCACTTTAAACCCAGACCTGATCGCGTTGTCCGAGGCAATGCAAGTCCTTTCCCTGAACATGCACAGAGACAATGAGCCCTTGAATCTTTGAAAAGTAGTGCACATATCGAGTTTGATTTTTCTTCTAGCCATGGGGATGGAAGCAGTGTAGATAGATAGATAGATAGATAGATAGATAGATAGATAGATGATATAAGGATGAATGGATGAATGGACAGATGGATAGATAGATAGATAGATAGATAGATAGATATAAGGATGAATGGATGGATGGATGGATGACTAGATGGATGGATAGATAGATAGATAGATGGATAGATAGATAGATAGATAGATAGATGATATAAGGATGAATGGATGAATGGACAGATGGATAGATAGATAGATAGATGTATAGATACATACATACGTAATAAATTGATAGATTGAAAGTAGACGTGTTTCCTTTGCAATGAATAGAAGTATACCACTTGTTTATAGAATTCACGTATGTGCACAGAAAGACTGTGAAGACCATGTGAGGCTGTAAATGCAGGTTTCCATCGGCATAAAAATGAGCAAAGAGTTTCTGATACATGTATACACACACAAAAATTATATGCATTATAATCACATATCTAATATTCCATAACACTATATAATATGCATGTATAATACAGAATATAATATCATATGAGACATGAGTATATAATACATTAATACATATATTATACATGCATCTACCCTGTATGACATATAATTTTAGACAATACATATATACATATCACGTAATGATATAATATAGTCTGCTCTATTATATATAATTTGGTTTCTCTTTTTGAATTATTTTTATAACCCACGGATTGTCAAGACGGTTTTGAAGTTTCCTGTACGGATTTCCACCCCACACCTGCACCACGAAGCGAATTCTTCACAATGTCCTGGAGCTGACCCTCCCCAGGGTGGCTGTGGGGTGGGGTTTGGGGACAGGTGCCGTTCCTCCCACTGGGATTGGGCTATGTCTGGCTTGTTGGCGAATTCTCAAGCCTGGTGGGATACAGGTTCAGAAACCGTCCCCCCTTCTGTGGTTTTGCCCTTGAATGTGTAGATTTTATTTTATTTTAAAGTTTTTATTTATTTATTTGAGAGCGAGAAAGAGAGAGCACGTGTGCACGAGTGGGGTGGGCGGGCAGAGGGAGAGGGAGAGGCAGA
Source organism: Ursus maritimus (assembly GCF_017311325.1). Taxonomy (NCBI): domain Eukaryota; kingdom Metazoa; phylum Chordata; class Mammalia; order Carnivora; family Ursidae; genus Ursus; species Ursus maritimus. Next base: position 125,056,511 of record NW_024423319.1, on the reverse strand, counting down.
CTCCCCACTGAGCAAGGAGCCTGATGTGATGCTGGGGCTCCATGCAACATGGGGCTCAATGCAGGGGCGATTCCAGGACCCTGGGGTCACGACTTGAGCCGAAGGCAGACACTTAACCCACTGAGCCACTCAGGTGCTCCTTGAATCAGTACATTTTAGGGGCCTAGCTGTGTTGTGGTATCTCCCCGTGTTGGGGGGAGGCTTGCTGCAGGAAGTTCCTGTGACAGGGGCAGGCATCCTCAGGAGAGGAGCACTGCCTCAGACACCACACGTGCAGAGAGCATCCCCCCAACCTTTCCCTATGCCGTGGGGCTCCACAAGGTACCTGGGAAGCAACTCCCCATCTGTGGGATTCTGCACCCACCTCTTTTGTCACCAATTACACTTTTTCACTGAAGGCCGACAACCCTTCCATCAGAAGCAGAGAGGTCCCTCTGCTCACGCATCCCGCGGGCTGTACCCACAGCGCGTGATGGCCCCAGTCCTGCATGCTGCAAGTATATGGGGAAGCCTGTGCATCCCACCTTGGGGTGGCGGGTACAGGCATATCTGTTTGGATAGTTATGGTGCCGAGTAAAAAATGGCACAACCGAGGCATAAACCAGGAACTGCTGCAGCTCAGAGCTCCTGGTCTGGGGGATTGCGGGGGTGTGAACGCACGACTACAGCACAGGTAAGTGCACAAAGGCTGAATCGAAGCCGGCGGAGCTCCGAGGAGGGACCCTGTGACAGATGCGGACAGCCAGGAGGACCGTCGAGCTGCACGTCCAGCACTGAAGCAAAGACTGGAGAAGACAGAGAAGAACCATGGTGACAAGCGGCAGAGAGAATACCGGTGTGGTTTTGCTGTTCATTTTAAAAGGAAAACAGCACTGTGAGTCCTCAGGTTGAACGGGCCAACGTGGAGGTGTCCACGGGACACGGACTCCCACGGGTGGCACGCGTGGACGCTGCAGGACGCGTTCACCTTGGGCGTCCTGTCCCAGCGGCCGTGCAGACCAAGGGGGAGACGAGATGCTGTCAAGCCTTGCACATCTGAGCGGGAGAGTCTATTTCTGGCCACAGCACAAGTGGACGGGATCTCAGCACTCTAAAAACATCCCATGCAAAGAGTGCAGCCGACATTTGTTGGGCATACCTCCGTGCCCGCGACTGGACAGCGGGCGTACTGGACGGTGCTATTTCTGGCGAGCAGGTGGGGGGAGGATGAGACTAGATGGCTGTGCCGTGTGGGTGGGAAGACTCGGGGATTCCTACGCTGGTTAACATTTCTGTGTGTCAGACTTCGTGCCCTCAGCTGGGGAGAGAGCGCATGAAACCCCGGATGCAGGGTCTGGGCTCTGAGCGGAATTATAACATGGGCTGATTTCTTCCCCCTCCTGGTTGCAGAATGCTTCCATGTCTTTCCACGGTGCCTGGAGGTGGCTGGTTCCCACATTTTTCCTGATGCACCAACTCTCTTGGAGGGTGGACCTTCTTGGCATTCAATAAATCTTGTGGAGTCTGACCCAGCCTTCAGAGTTCAGGCCCCCACACGTCCCCATCCAGCACACTCTTGTCTCTGCAGGAGCTCAGGATCCAGGTTCTTCTCCGGAGTTGCTAATGCAGGATTGCTTCTGATGGCCAGCAGTCCCAAGAAGATCCTCCCTCCTTGGACCCGGCTGCTCACCCTGGCCCTGCCCGTGGTCCGGTCAGAAGTCAGGAGATGCACAGAGACTTACCTTCTCACGTGGACCCGAGGAAAGTCCTCTCAGGCAAAAGCACATTAACAGCTCACCCGGCATGAATGGGGAAAGCGGACGGCATGTTTTCTGTTCTCGTTTCCTGCAGAAGTGTGTATTTTTCTGACCGTGACGTCGCGAGGACACCTCCACCTATCCTCCTTCCTTCCGTATTGAAGCAGTTCCCCCGGGAGCTGGTCTCCTGAGTCTCAGAGAGACTGGTTTGTTTAACAGAAGTGTGCATGAACATCGTCCCCTGTCCTAAAGGAATAAAAGGATGATCCCGTGGCACCCCATGGTCTCAGGACGTTTCGACACTCCTGTGGGGCACATGCTATGTGCTGGGTCCTGGGGGTGCAGAAGCCAGTGAGATGTACCACGGAGGAGCTCACGGTTTGGGGGAAATAGATGAAAAGGTGGATGATATGCTAGAGGACTGTCAGCAATGTGGGTGACGGGGAGGGCTGGCCAGGGAGGACAGAGTGGGAGCCCATCCCAGACGGAAGAGACAGCCCATGCAACGAGATGAAACAGGAACTGATAGGTGTGTGCAGGTCACATCTGTTATGGGCTGAGCTATGTCCCCAAATCCACATGTTGGAGGACCTCAGCATGTGACTGTACTTGCAGACGAGGTCTTTACAGAGGTAATTGAGTGCCAATGAGGTCATTCAGGTGGGTCCTGATCCAAAGTGTCTGGTGTCTGTGTAGGAAGGGGACATTTGGGCATGGACACATATACAGAGGAAGCCACATGAAGACAGAGGCAGAGGTGAGGGGGATGAGTCCACAAGCCAAGGGACTCCAAGAATTACTGGCAGATCCAGAAGCTGGCACAGGAGGAGCCTTACCCTTAGAAACCCCAAGAGGAACCAACCCTGCCCTGCCGGGATCTCAGACATCTAGTCTACTGGAACGGGGGCGGATGGATTCCTGTTGCTTTAAGATCCTCCTCTCCCATCGGGCTTATTGGGTACAGTGGCCCCAGGACATGCGTACAAAGCTGCAGAGGGTGGGGATGCTCTGAAGGGAGCTGTGGGTACAGCAGTAAAAGGAACAGGCAGGACCCAAATGACCATACTGGGGGTGCTCCAGGGAACTCCTGGAAAAGCCACTGTACCGGAGTGGGCGCGGGCACTTGGTCTTTCATATGCACCTGGCATGTGATTCTCCCATTTCCAACAAATGTTAGGGCTCTCTTGCTGCTCATTGCCACTTTCAGAGAAAGGATTGAAGATGGGAGAAAGATCTTTTCCTGATCAAGTAATTTTGCCAGATTGATTTTAAAGCCATTGTCTGAGTCTTCTCAGGGCTGCTGTCACAGAATACCCCAGATTGGGGTGCTAAAATGACATTTATTTCTCACAGTTGGGAGGCTAGCATCTGAGATCCAGGCATGGGACATTTCTGGGACATCCTGGCTTGAGGATGGCTGCCTTCTCCCTGTGTCCTTACATGGTGGAGAGAGAGAGAGACATGGTGTGTGTGTGGGGGGGAGTCTCATAAGGACGCTAATCTCATCATGAGGACGCCACCCTCGTGACTTCATCTCAACCTAATCACCCCCTGAAGGCCCCTCCTCCAAACAGCATCCCACTGGGGGTCAGGTATTTGCAACATGTGCAGCGCATGACTTTGGGGTGGGGGCACACATATTTGGTCCGTTAACAGCCAGGCTGGGGAAAGTTTTAGAGATTTACATAACAAGGAAAGTGGTATACGTATTTACCCATGTCGTTACCATGTCTGACATTCTTCATTTCTTTGTCTAGATCCATGCTTCCCTCTGATACTATTTTCTGCGAACATTTCTGTCGTGCAGAATGAAACATTGTTAACATTCTGCACGACAGAAATGTTAGCGATACATTCTCTCAGCTGTCATACGCCTGGAGATATTTATGGTTTTCTTGAGAGGTATTTTAGCTGGGTATAGAATTCCAGGCCGGCAGTTTTCTTTCTTCTAGAACTTTAAAGATGTTGCTCCACTGCCTTCTTATCTGCATTATTTCGACGGGAAATCTGCCTTCAAGGTCATGTTGTTCCTAGGTATGCACCACCTCTTTCTACCTCCCTCGGCTCCTTTTAAGATCTTTCTTTTCACACTGGTTTTGAGCAGTTTGATCATGACATACCCTGAGGTCATTTTCTCCGTGTCTCTTGTGCTTGGACTTTGTTAGAATTCTTGGATTTGGGGCGTAACATTTTCATCAAATCTGGGAAGTCTTTAGCTGGTATATTTTCAAATCTTTTTCCTCTCTCCCTCTTCCCCAACTCCATCTCTCTCCCAGCCTGTTCTGTTCATGTACATATTTTTTATACCTTCTGTGTTTCATCTGAGATACTTTTTTTTTTTTTTGCTATATCTTCATATTGCTCCATCTTCAAGTTCACTAATCTCACCTGCTGTTAATCCCATATGGTGTGTTTCATCTCAGACATTGCTGTTTACCTCTGTAGAAGTTTGATCTGGTTATTGTTACATGTTCCTTGTCTCTAGTTTTTGAAAATGTTGCATACAGTTATAACTGTTTTAATGTCTTTGGAGATTCTGCCATAAGTGACAGTTTGGGGATGTTTTCAATGAATAGATTGGTCTCCTTGTATAGGTCATATTTTCCAGATTCTTTGTACACCTGATAATTTTTCACTGGATACCAAGCACTGTGGATTTTATTTTGGATGCCGCTGGATATTTTTTGTATTCCTGTAAGTATTGTTGAAGTTTGTTGTGAAGTGCACTTGGAAATGGTTTGATCCCTTTGGGTCTTCCTTTTGAGATTTGCTAGGTGGAACCAAAAGGGTGTTTTGTCTACAGGTAGTGATTCTCCAACACTGAGGCAAAGTCTGGCTGGCTATCCTGCCCACCCACTGTCCTGTGAACTAGGTTTTGTAGTTGGCTCAGGGGACTGGCACGGTTCCCAGCCCTGGGTGAATACCCAGCCCCATTCCTCTGGATCCCTGATCCTTTCAGGTGATTCTTACCCCAGTCTTAGGTAGGTCCTCACCTGAATGTGCTCATCAGCATTCAGCTGAAGACACAAGGGAACCTCCGTGCATGTCTGGATTCTCTCTGTGCAGTCATCTCCTCTCTGGAGGTGTGTCTTGTAGGATCTCACCTCCTTGGTGTCCCCTGTTCTCAGGTCTGGGTCTTCAACTTAGGGGGTCTGCAGGGCTACCCCTGGGTCCCCTGCCTGTGCCTGGAAACTCTCTCCAGGTAGTAAATTGGAGCAATCGGGAACTCACCTCTCAGTTTCCAGTCCCCGGGGATCACTTCTCCATTGTCTTATGACCCGTGTCTTGAAAACCATTCTTTCATATGTTTTGTACGTTTGGGGGTTGTTTCATGTGGGAGAGTAAATCTGGTCCCTGTTACTCAACCCTGTTTGGAAGCAGAAGTCTTGGGGAAAGATTTACAGGTAAGGATGTTGATGCTGTGACATCAAATAAGGTGTTGCTGACTGTCTAGTGTTAATGTGCTCTCTGGAGCACCCACCGCAGCCCCTGTTGGAATGTACCCTCTGAGGAGGGGCACCTAGTTTTGCCCACTGCTGGGACCCCAGCCCCAAGGACAGTGCCTGGCTCAGGGTAGGTTTCTACTAAATACGTATTTGATCGGTAAGTGAATCGATGAGGTGGTGTGTTCTGCAGAGAATGGTATCGGACGGGTTGATGTAGAGTTTCTCCTAGATGTAGGAGAGCCCCCCTCCCCAGTTTTCACTGCTGAGATCCAGTACTCCTTAATCCCCCCTTGGATATTACAAAATCCTCCTATTACATGGTGTAGTTATCAGCATTCTGGAATGTTCCAAAGAGGCGTGGGGCTGCAGGAACCAAGGGTCCTGCCCTCTTGGGTGTGAGTGAGGGGTGAGCCATGTCCCCAGAGTTCCAGTACCCAGTGTCCTCCTAGTTGGGAAAATATCACCTCAGAGTCTCATTGTTCCGTACTGATGTCTGCACCTTGTTTCAGGAATAAAATATTTGTGGAGAGATTTGCGCGTGTTGAGTATGTGATTATGTGTATTTGTGTGAGTGTAAATGTGTGTGTAATAGTGTGTGATTGTGTGTGTGTGTGTGTGTGTGTGTGTCTGGGTGGTGGGCAGGGGCATTGGCTGACAAGGTGACCCTGGGGAGCAAATTCACTGCCTGCCCCACTTCTCTCCCTGCCACGCTCAGGACAGGGCGTGAAAGCTAAGTGCCCGCTGAGCCGGGGCGGGGACAGGCAGCGTGGTTTTCTGTACCTGGTGGGCACCTTATGTGAATGAACATGCATTCCTGTAGGTGGGGCTCCTTGAAGTTGGGGTGCGTGCGGTGCAGCTGAGATCTGAGGCTGGGGGCTGTGACCAGCCGATGCTCTCCTTTTGTACCTCCCAAGCTCCCACGCACCTTGCCCTCTAACACCTGCACGGCAGGCAGAGACCCAGCTGGGGAAGCCGGGAGACCGTCCACGCAGGCGTCACTGCTGCCTTAACATTTGGTGTTTTGTGCACACCTGAGTGCTCCCCGTGCTGCCACCACTCTTGTGCGGACAGGTGCCTTTGGCGACACTAAACCAATACAAGATCAGCGTCCCCCCAGCTGGGACATGAGGGCCCTGGAGGCCGCCAGCTCAGGTATCGAATCCCAGTTATTAAAACTCTTTGTTATCGTCCTGCACGTCAGAAACAGAACTTGTCCTAAATCACAGCTGTGTGGTTTCCCTGCAGAGAGGACACGTTTTTGGATAATGCGGGATCCTGACGTCCGGCGCCTGCGTTACTCCGTGTCCTTTCTCCCTCTTCCCTCGTGGAGAGAGTCCACGATGGTGGCATTAAGTCATCTCCGAGAGGAACTTGAAGCGTCCCAGCCCTACGTGTCTGCTCCAGACAAAGGAAAACGAACACACAGGGGTTTGTGCAGAATGCTGACTGTTCTCCGAAGAAAAATGACCCCACGTCCAATGCAGCTGTTTCATTACATCTCGGAACGACGCGGACTTATTTAATAAATAGAAGAATTTTTTAATCAAGTCATGAGACAGGATGTATAAACTTTATTATTGATTACACGTTTGTAAAAGCTTTCTCAATAAAGCACACTTGCTCCCCTCTGTCAGGTTTCTATTAGGGGAATTTAATCTGTGTAACTCTTACTTTATATTGTTCTTTCTATTTTATTACTTCGTATTACAGTACATCTCTGTAGCCACAAATTGAATAGCATAATTGTTTTTTTTTTTCCTTCTTGGGACGAAAATGTGCTTTTTGTTTCCAGGAGGTAATAATTTTAGACAAAACTTGACCACTTTAATGGGGAAACGTTCTACCGAAAAAATAATAAAAAAATTAAAAACGCTGCGTGGGCATTTTACGTCCCCCTTTTGATCTAAAACATTTTGACAGTCTGTGCGATTTTTTATTTTTTTTGAAGCAACAGAAAGAGCTGGGTTGTAAACATTTTACATGGAATGTAGCTAATTTCCTTTGGGAGCACTTCAGTGTTCCTGTCTCCGAGTTGTGTTTTTCTGTGATGGAGCCGTGAATCGCCGTCAGTTCAGGGGCGTTGACCCTTGATTTGTGAGCGGGACGACCGCGGTGGCGGCCTATTCCAATCCCTCTGCTCTCGGGCTCATCGCTTACGCACGCTGCACCTGTAGAGACATTTCCGTGTTTCTTCACGGCGACTGCTTCTGCACACGTGGCCTCCTTTGTTCTCTCGGGGGGGGGGGGCTCTCGGGAGAAAAGCACGCCCGCCGTTAAGGTCTTTCTATGTTAAAGGCAGGGAATGGACAAACAGGGAGGGGCTTAACCAGGACCCCGGGGTGGGGAAGCGGGCTCGGTCGGGGGTCTGCTTCACCCCCTCCTCGTGGATCCCAGGTCATACTTCCCATCCCTGGGTGCTCAGCTCCTGGGATGAGACTGGCCACTCATGGTGTCATGGCTGAGACACACCATGGCGGTCCTTCCACTAAGAGCTCCTTGGGACCCTCTGAGAGCCCCTCACGTGTGGACCCTATTCTAACATGGAAGGTGTTTGGGGACAGGATGACCATCGTGAAGGTCACTGCCTCTCTTATCTCCTGTGTGTGTCTTCTCTGCTAGTCCTGGGGCTGGAGGAGGCTCCCATGTCTCAGGGCCAAGGACCCTGGGGTCCTCAGCATCTCTTTGTCCTACTGGGTCACACTCCACGGGGGAGAGCTAGCAGCTTGGGGTCCACTATAAACCAGACTCCAGCCACTGTCCCTCTCGTCCCTCAGTGGCCACTGGTGGCACCTCTCTTCTCCTCCCCGTTTCCTTGGTTTTCAAAGATCACACACCTGAGGATCCCACAGCCCAGCAGAGCCTGGTGCATCTCAGGCATCCAGATGGACTCCATTCCTCGCTCTGGAAAAGTGCCACAAGGCTGGATTTTTTACCCACAAATGCTGGCCACCCTGGGCCATGGCATGTTCCACCAAAGACATATAAATCCAACGTGCAAGAAGAGTGAAATGATCGTATGAATGTCTGGACTTGTTTTCATGCTGATGGGAAAAGATCTAGTCTTACTGTCAAGAGTATAATCACAGCTGTCAGACATTACAGACCCATGACTTTGCTCTCTCAGGATTCCCATAGGGGCATCACCGTTTCCGCCACACAAACCCAACGATTGACCTTCTCAGCTCTAGCGGGAAGAAGGAGCTCTGTGTATGTCCATCCTGGAGTCGTAGGGGTTGTCATGAGATTCCCAAGGAAGCAGAGGACCCCACACAGAATGGGGAGACCGCCAATTAGCTCACTACTTGAAGACAAACGTGGCTTTTGGTTGCTTCCAGAAGATTCCAGAAGGATCTTTCCTCCAGGATGTGAGAAGCGATAAACCAGAGAAAGAAGGGAAGAGCTGAAATTTCTGTGGTTTTATTTTGTCTTTTTGGGGGGCATTGGCTTGTTAGCGAATGCTTGCAGACGTGTGGAAAGGATATGTCCAGGAAAAGCCATTATCCTGATGGCGTCTGGGAGGCCCCTGGAAGCCACTAAGTGGGTTTTTCAGAAAAGCCTGCAGCCGTGAGTGTGGACGGGCAGCGTTGGGTGTCCGGTGCACGGACGATGGGATTGGGGGAATACTGATCTGACACATTGACTCTGAAGCCTCGGCCTGAATGTCCCGGCCTGCCTTCCAGTCGCTCAGGCCCAAACCGGCCTAGAACCAGAACACGAATCCTTGTTACGGCCCCGTGACACCTCGCACACAGTCGTCTAACTACGGAAGAGTGTCGGCTTGCTAGTTACAACCCTGGTAGACGCGCTCAGAGCCACCACTGGGACTCGTTTACGTGGCGTAATCATGGCTCTTGGAAGTACAACCGAGCATTCTTCACGATACGCCAAACTGTGGTCCTTGTCGTTCATTCCAAGGCCCCGTGCATGTGGACTCACACTGGGGCTCCCCAAGCGGCTTCACACGATAGGAACGTCCTACCCCGCGGGCGGCCAGAGGGGACGCTGAGAGGCGTACTGCCATTCTGAGTCGGGAGACCCTTTCTCAAAGTCCTGCTCTATGTAGGTTTTACCAGAAAGCGTGAGAAATGGCAGGACAGACCATCTTTCCAGACCCCCGGTTTTTGGATTGCATGGGTGGGGGACACTGGAAGGTGCACAAGGGGATGCAGGGTTCTCTGAGCGGTTTGGGCTCTGAAGCTGGGGTTCTGCAGGGGGTGGGAAGGAAGACAGGCCAGCCTCCAACACGGGAAGCACGGGAGCTGCCGGTGGTGATCCTGGGGAGACCTACCTGTGAGCTTTGTCTCCCTTTCGCGTGTCTGTGATTTCTTGGGGCTTTACGGTGAGCGTAGAAGGCCGTGAGCATTTCTTATAAGGGAACGCAGAGTGAGACTCTCTAAAATTGTGATAAAACGCGCATAATGTAAAGTTGCCTGTTGTAGGGGCCTGGGGGCCGCCGGCGGGGGTCGGCGCCACCTCGTGGGCCCCGGGGAAATGACAGTCGCGCTGACCCCTTGCCGCCTTCCCTTCTTGTCCTGAGCACCCGCCTCCACAGAAGCCCGGCCTCGCCACAGAGCTCCAAGCCAAGCACCCCCCACGACCCGCACAGACATGGCCTGATGCTCGCGCTGGTCGCTGTGGCCCCGCGAGTCTGCAGACCCCTGCCCCTGCATCCCATCCTTCCAGGTGTCCGGGCCCCTAAGCTGGGACGTGGCCTCAGCCAGGTGCCTCTCCGTTGGGTTTTGCAGCCACAGACATTCTTGGCCGTAGGTCGTGGCCCCGGGAGCGGCGGATGGCTGGGGGTGGGGGTGGGGCAGCAGCTGCCATCAGGGAACAGCTGGAGCGTGACCTTCTCCTCCCCGCCTCCTCCCTGTCAGTAGAGCGCTGGGTCTGTTTACCGGTTTGGTCGCTATGGCTGCCCAGCGTGACATTTCCTGCCTCGTCGCCCCTCCCCCGTGCCTCCCCCTTCTGTCCTGGGCGGGTGGCTGGATACACTCTCTCTCCCACTTCGGACCTGCTCGAGGAAGGGGATTCCAGCGGGTGGGGCCCTCAGTGAGGGGCTCCGGGTCGAAGCTTTGAAAGCTGGGTGGGGGGTGCGTGCTGAGCCAATTCTTCCATCTGGGGACTGTCGGGGTCACACATGCACCCATCCACCCACTTGTTTGTGTATCCAGCTATCACATATGCATGCAGACATCCGATAACCTGTCTACCTCTGTGTGTCTGTCAGTCTTCTGTTAGTGTACCATCCATCTGTCCATCTCTCCACCCACTTATCTATCCATCTATCAATAGTGTCTATCTTGTATTTATCTATTATCCATCTACCCATTCATCCATCGACCTGTCTATCCAACCATTTAGTTACCACTATCTACCTATCCACCCATCATGTCTGTATGTATGTACCTATCTATCTATCCATCCGTCTGTCCATCCATCCATCGACTTACCTGTCTATCCATCCATTGACTTACCAACTATCTATCCATCCATCCATCCGTCTACCCATCCATCCATCTATCAATGTATCTATCCATTTATTTACCAACTATCTACCCATCCATCTATGAATCTATCACCTTCCAATCCATCCATCATATCTATCTATCCATCCATGCACCCATCCATCCATCCAGCTGTCCATCTATCCATCAATTCATTTGTTATCTATCCATCGATCTATCATCCATCCACCTATCCGTCCACTGGATGAAGGAAAAGAAAGCAGACACTGTCACACCAAGATGGGATGTGTGTGTGCTTGGACACGTGCTTGACGGGTTGGAGCAGAGGTGTGCAGGGCGTGAGGGCGGGGACCCTGTGCACCCCAGGAAGAAGCGTGTGGCAGGTGCACTGCTGGTCCAGCCATGGACGTGAATTCATGGGGTGGGTGCAGACCGGGCAGCCTTGCAGAGCACCTGGAGACCTGGGCTTCATCTCTGTGTGAGATGGGGATTGGGGGGATTTTTTTCCCCCGGTAACTTTAAGTTACTTTTTATTGGGATGAAATTCTTATCACATCACATCAACCCTTTCACATTGAACAGTGGGGTCACACACGATGGGGCCTCTTTCGTGAGCATTATGAGTTCATGGGCCGTCCGTGGGGCAGTGGACGGCAGAGCTCCGTTCCTGTTCCTGGCTGAGTCATACTCCCCTGCACACATACAATGGCTATAGTCTATCCGTCGGTCCATCCGTGGGCACTTAGATTCCTTCTGCCGTATGCTCTCGGAATAGGGGAAGATTGTGTGAGTGGGGTTCACTGTGTTGGCTCTGGGTAAGAATCAGCGGTGGTGCGGAGCGTGGGACTCGAGCGCCGGGGCGAGAGGCATGACAGCTCACAGGCAGGTGGTGACCGGGGTAGCAGGGCATGGCTGCACTCGGGGTGCGTTCTGGAGCCAGAGCCCCTAGACTTGGGTGGGCTGGATGTGGGCGTGAGGAGGAGGACCCCGGGGCTGGCGTGGCCAGCGGGGCAGGTGCTTCCCTTTTACCACTGCACGAGGAGCCAGGAATTCGCTCATTGCCCTGAGCCTGGCGTAGGCTGGGTGGAAGGAAGTCCGGTGGGTTATTGCGACTCCGTGGGTTTGGGTCTCCAGGCGTCCAGGGGCGGGGGCAATGCTGGAATGAACAGCCGACCTGGTGGCCAGGGACAGCTGTGGCATCCGTGTCTGTCTCAGGCGGCCTCGCAGCCCCCGCCCGAAATTCCAAAGGTCTGACTTTCCTGGGGCTTTCAGGGCTGGGAGGGCGGCTCCCACTGGGACCGTGAATAGGGGCGGCGGGGAGGGGGGGGCGGGGGGGGAGCGCCGGTGGCCCCCGTGGCCAAAGCTAGTAGCAGGGATGGGCTAGCTGCTGGAAACCAGCAGTAATGCCAGCATCTGGGCACGGACCCCACCTTGCGTGGGGCACAGGGTCAGCGCCCCTTAAAGGCATGCAGAGCTAGCCTGCGGGGGAGGCACCTGGGCTCCCCCATCTCCAGAAATGCCATCCTGGCCCACGCCCCACGCACGCCACGCCCTCCCGACCTGCCTGCACCCCCCTGTGGCCTCGACCTCAGCCTCAGGGAATGTGGCACCGTCCGAATTAGAAACGGACCCGACCCACCCTCGAGGAGGGTCACACAGTCCAGCTGCCCCAGAGCGAGCCGGTGGGTCCAGAGCAGGGCACCCCGCACGCCCTGGGCGTGGGTCTGTTCTGGGCCCATCTGCGGAAAGGGGATCTGTGCATCTAAGACCTTGGGGCCTCGCTTGGCCTCTCAGCTGTTGCTGACGGCCGTGTTTGTGCGGTTGCCGTAAGATACCAGCTATAAATAGGGCAGGGTCAGCCGGGGCTGGCCGGGTGGGCCGCCAAGGACCGGCTGTTGTAAACAGTGACATGTCCGGGTGCCGCTGGTTACGGGGGAAGCAGCCCTTAATAACCCGCACCACCTACCGCTCACAGTGCCAGCAACCCTGCCGATGACCCCAGGGTCAGGCGCCGGCCTCTGCCTCCCTGGCTGTCTGCCGGCCTGGCCCACGGGCCACGCACACCCTGGGTTTGCACTGTGGCTCACGCACAGCACACGTGTGTTGTTTCTGGAACGTGGCACGGTCCGCAGAGCAGCCTCGGTGCCCTTTGGAAAGGGGCTGGAGCTGAGTTTTGCAGAGCGTGAATTCCAGCCCACACGGATGCTTCTTAGCAGGAGGCTGACGGGCTGGGGAAGTGGAAGCGTTTAGACAGAGGGCGAGAAGTGCAAAAGCGATTTCTCCAAAGCCCGGTGCTGACGGTGGGTGTGGAAAGGGGCAAAGCACCCGGTAATGTCCTCCCTGCAACGGGGCCGAGCCACCCTCCCGATGCAGACCAGGGATCCCGCGTGTGGCCTGGGAAGTCTGTGGGACTCCCCGACA
>NW_024423319.1:125010835-125043433 GCF_017311325.1 Ursus maritimus | reverse complement strand
GGGGGGGGAGCGCCGGTGGCCCCCGTGGCCAAAGCTAGTAGCAGGGATGGGCTAGCTGCTGGAAACCAGCAGTAATGCCAGCATCTGGGCACGGACCCCACCTTGCGTGGGGCACAGGGTCAGCGCCCCTTAAAGGCATGCAGAGCTAGCCTGCGGGGGAGGCACCTGGGCTCCCCCATCTCCAGAAATGCCATCCTGGCCCACGCCCCACGCACGCCACGCCCTCCCGACCTGCCTGCACCCCCCTGTGGCCTCGACCTCAGCCTCAGGGAATGTGGCACCGTCCGAATTAGAAACGGACCCGACCCACCCTCGAGGAGGGTCACACAGTCCAGCTGCCCCAGAGCGAGCCGGTGGGTCCAGAGCAGGGCACCCCGCACGCCCTGGGCGTGGGTCTGTTCTGGGCCCATCTGCGGAAAGGGGATCTGTGCATCTAAGACCTTGGGGCCTCGCTTGGCCTCTCAGCTGTTGCTGACGGCCGTGTTTGTGCGGTTGCCGTAAGATACCAGCTATAAATAGGGCAGGGTCAGCCGGGGCTGGCCGGGTGGGCCGCCAAGGACCGGCTGTTGTAAACAGTGACATGTCCGGGTGCCGCTGGTTACGGGGGAAGCAGCCCTTAATAACCCGCACCACCTACCGCTCACAGTGCCAGCAACCCTGCCGATGACCCCAGGGTCAGGCGCCGGCCTCTGCCTCCCTGGCTGTCTGCCGGCCTGGCCCACGGGCCACGCACACCCTGGGTTTGCACTGTGGCTCACGCACAGCACACGTGTGTTGTTTCTGGAACGTGGCACGGTCCGCAGAGCAGCCTCGGTGCCCTTTGGAAAGGGGCTGGAGCTGAGTTTTGCAGAGCGTGAATTCCAGCCCACACGGATGCTTCTTAGCAGGAGGCTGACGGGCTGGGGAAGTGGAAGCGTTTAGACAGAGGGCGAGAAGTGCAAAAGCGATTTCTCCAAAGCCCGGTGCTGACGGTGGGTGTGGAAAGGGGCAAAGCACCCGGTAATGTCCTCCCTGCAACGGGGCCGAGCCACCCTCCCGATGCAGACCAGGGATCCCGCGTGTGGCCTGGGAAGTCTGTGGGACTCCCCGACAATAGAGACGGGGGGTCTGGGACCTGTAAGCTGGGAATAACCAGGCTCCGGCCCCGTGCAGGACCAGGGGCTGGTCCCGGAATAACTGAGACCCCACAACACAGAACACAGTCCCTCTGGCCCCCCAAAACCCTCCCTTGGAGCAGAGCAGGTGTGTGTGGGGGGGTTAGAGCTCAGGAGAGCACGCAGGGTATTCGCGCTGCCCCCGGGGGGGGGGTTCCGGTCTATTCTCGTTCGCACAAAGCTGCACTTCCGAAGAGCAATGGGCCATCGTAACCCTCCCTTTGCCCCTGGGCACCCGGAGCCCCTGCGGGGTGGCTCTGCTGTTGCCGTCCCCTCTGCTCCAGTGGGACCCAGTGTGGGAAATGGTGCTGGTCCTTTTGGGACAGAGAGAAGGGACCCCCACCCTCACGGTATAGCATCGTGACACCACGGACCACGGAGACACACCTGTCAGGAAATCATCCTGCCTCCCCTTTTTAGGGGACACAGTGATGTGCGTGGGGACGCTGCATAGACATCCAGGGAGGCCCCAAACAGCCTGCAGGGTCTGGACTGGGCTGTGGGACAGCAGACTCCAGCATGCACGGGTGGGTCCCGGCCCGTCAGGAGCCCACAGGCCACGAAATTTCACCCAGGGTTAGTGCCTGTTTGTTAGACCCGCCATGCTGTGAAATGGGCCGGGGTTAATATTTAATGTTTCCCAAATGAGGGAGATTGGTGTGATGGTGTCTTGTGTGATGGAATGGGCTGTGGGGTGGGGGGCCCTGGCCACCGCCCTTGGGGCTCAGCTACCTCCCTGGAAGCCCCCAAGGAGACCAGATTTTATGGCTTTTCCTACAAAGGCAGACGGCAAAGCTTCAAGAACACAGAGCTCTCTGGGCTCAGTCAGGGTCAAACGGTGCGTGTGAGGTACCGGAGGCTTTCATAACAAATGACCCCAAACTGGGAGCTTAAACCATGGGAATTCATTGTCCTGCAGCTCTGGAGACCAGAGCCTGAGATCCAGGTGGGGCAGGTCTGGGCTCCCTCCTGAGGCTCCAGGGAGGGTCCTTCCTGCCTCTTCCAGCTTCTGGGGCTCCAGGCGTCCCTGGGCTGCTGGCCGCGTCCCTCGCACCTCTGCCTCTGTCCTCACGTGGCTTCTCCTCTGCGTCTGTGTCTCCTCTTCTGTCTCTTACAAGAACATCTGTCATTGGATTTAGGGCCACCCCAATCCAGGATAAGCTCATGTGCTTAATCACATGGGCAGAGACGTTGCCATGTAAGGTCTCATTCACAGGTCACAGGGATTAGGACGTGGACATTTGGGGCCGTTACTCAGCCTGCCACATCTACCTTCTGGTCCTGGTGCCTCCGGCTCCGTGTCTTTGGATTCCTGGGAAAACTCATCTCCGTGGTGGGCTGTAAGCCCTGAGGACAGCAGGCTGCTCACTTGAAGGGAGGGGACCTTAGAGCCTTGGGGCTTCGGCACAGAATCTGGTAGGCTCGGCGGCTTGTAAACCAGAGAGTTACTTCTCAGGGTTCTGCAGGCTGAAGTCTAAGGTCAAGGCACCGGCACGTTCAGGTGCATGGACGGCTTCCTGGTTCATGGACCGCTGGCTGTCTTCTCGCTGGTGGGAGAGGCAGGCGGCTCTCTGGGGTCTCCTGTATGAGCACACGAATCCCATAGGGGGGCTCCACCCTCACAACCATGACCCCCCCAAAGGCCCAGTCTCCATAACAAACAGACAATGCACTACTCCCTGTTCTTCACTATCCTTCACCATGAAATGGGAGTCCAACCACTCACGCTGCCTCCCCGAGGACCCCAGACCAGCTCACGGGTGTTTGTGCTCCAGACGCGCTCCCCCTGTCTTGGGGAAGCGATTACAGGAGTGCCATCCGAACGGCCCCGCTCTTCATGTCCGACGGTGTGCACGCCGTGCCGTTGATACCACCGGGCACCCCGCTCTGCTCTGTGCACAAAACCCGTCCGGCCCCACGGCCGCGACAAATCCTTATTCCTCCCCCAGCGCTCATAAACATGCGGTTATGAACCTCCCCGTGCCAGTAAGCGTTTGCAGCGTCCTGCACCCAGGAGGTGCTGGAAACATGCTATTGGTTTATCAGGTTGTAAAAGTGTGTTTAAAGGAGCCGCGTGGGGGGCTGCGGACGGCCCCCCAGCTCCTGGGCCGTGAGCTGGTTCCAGAAAGACGTGAGCTCTGGGTGCAGGCTGCTGACCTGACGTGCCGACGAAGGAGGGGGGGATGAGGTCTCGTGGTCCAAGCAGCCTCACGGGCACATCGGCGTGGGTGTTGCAGACCGTCAGCATGGCGGAGCATGAACCAAGGCAGGATTGCCAGGCGGGCGGGGGCGGGGGGAGCCATCCTAACCTTAGCAGAAAGCTGGCAGTTGTACACGGGCCACCCAGGATGGTTTTTCTCTGTCCCAATGTGGCCGGGGGCCACGGGAGGCCTGCGGGGCTCTCTCAGGTTCGGGACGTGGAGCCCCCATGATTCATTTAGGACCCTTCCCTGTTTCGTTCTTGCCACTTCAAATTTGGGTTTTGACCCTCACCTTCTTGACCACAGATGGGTCTCCTCTCTGATCAACGGGTTTAGCGATAGAGTGACTTGTCCTCCCAAATTCTACGGTCTGCTTCAAGAAGATGAATGAGACAGGGCATGAAAATGGAGTTACCCACAAGCCGAGCAGAGTCAGACTGGGCTCCGTCCAGGTACAGGTGATCTCAGCCCATGTGCACAGGGCCCGAGGGGCAGCATCCTGGTTCCGGGACCTTGTCCACATCCGAGACCCCTTTGCCTTCCTCTCTCTGCTGCAGGATTTGGCGTGAGGGGCATGAAGTCCCCAACGGTCTGTAGTACTGAGTACCTCTCTTTACAGACTTCCTGGGGGGCTCTGTCTCTTTAGTTTACACCTGAGCACAGCATTTACCTGTATACCGTGCACACCTGTGTGATACATCCAAGCCCCTACCAAGCAAGGAAATGGTACTTTCTAGGCTTTGGAGTAACACGTGACAACCCCCTTGCCTCGTGTACCTCTCAGCAAGGGGGTCCCAGCATCACCCCACCTTGTCCCTCCGTCTACCCGATGTCAACACATCTTTTTAGTTTTCCTTACTGCAGAATGTGGCTTCACGTCTAGCTCGGTGTCATTCACGTTGGGAATTATCCGAAGGATGGGATCTGCAATCCCTCATGTTGGAAAAATCGATCTGCATTTGGGCTTTAAAAAATTTTTTTTTAAATCCGTGACCTATGATGAGACGCCCTTCTTACAAGACCTGTCATCTTTATTCTAGAAGCCTCTGGTAAAGGGGTCCTGGGATGACAGGGTGTCCCGTGGCCCCAGGTGCTTAGGGGATTTTTGTGAACCGCCGTGCCCACGTAATCACCGCTGTGTTGTCACGGTGTTTGACAAAAGGTCGATGCTTCACAAATGGCAAGGCTCACCTGCATGGTTTCCTCTGGTTGTTGTAACGAAAGACCGAAAATGGGGTTTTGCAACAACAGACGTTGATTCCCTCCCAAAGCTGAGGAGTCAGGACTGCGAAGTCCCTTTCTTCCCAATGACACCAGTCATAGAGGCCAGGGACCCTCCCCGGTGACCTCATCTTATGCATTACCTTTGGGAAAGACCCTATTTCCAAATAAAACCACACTCCCAGGTGCTGGGGTTAAGGCTTCAACATAGCTTATGTGGGGGACACAATCCCATCAGGGACAAGTTTCTTCTCCTATGAAAAAAGGATGAGAATGGAGCCCGAGGCTGCGAGTGCAGGTCCCTGGCATGGTTTCGAGTGCGGTTCATGGGTTAAATGGGTCTCTGCCTTCGTTCTGGGGTGGGATGAAATATACACTGTTTTACTTTTCAAGAGGATTGCCCCAAGTTTACTCTGTTTTTGTTTGTT
The DNA here is from genome assembly GCF_017311325.1 of Ursus maritimus. NCBI lineage: Eukaryota > Metazoa > Chordata > Mammalia > Carnivora > Ursidae > Ursus > Ursus maritimus. Next base: position 125,038,429 of record NW_024423319.1, on the reverse strand, counting down.
TGTTAGGATGGGGGATTTTTATTGTACTTTTTAAAAAGTGCAACCAGATAGTTACAATAAAACAAAAATTGCTTTCCAGGAGGAGTTAACTTTCTCAGGGTTTGGTCGTAATTGCTTTGAGGTTTCGCTCTGATGCCGTTTAATTAACGGATGCCGGAAGAGAAACATCCAGAGACGTGAATTGACACATTGTTTCCCCTGCTGTGTCTGTAGCTGTGCAAGAATGATTCTCATTCGCGTGTATACTTATTTCTGTGCGACGTGTTCCCAGCGTTCTGCCAGTTTTGTGGTCTCACTCACTTTTTTTTTTTTTTTAGTTTATTACAGGTACGAATAAAAATCTCTACCCAGTGGTCCTTATCTCACTACAAATTGCTCAGCAATTTTAGGGATGGGCTTTTTAAGAAGCATTTAATGAAAAGAAATTAAATTTCCCTTATTGCATTCAAAAAAACCCCAAATGTTAGAAAACATCCTACCAACTCTGTTCTTGGAGCCTGGGCAGCCGTCACGGAACCCATTAGAATGAAGCCCGAAGCCCGTGGCTGCTACCCTTGACCTGAGGACCTGTAGGTCTTTCATTAAGATTAGATACAGATGAAAGAAGTCACTGATTTTCTCTAATTATGTTGCGACTCAAAATCTGAACACCCCAGGTAGCGTGGATTCATGCAGATCTGAGACCAAACACCTCGATTCTGCATTAGGCAAAGCATTCAGCTGAAACTAATTATACAGTGAAGTGAGGGACGTACCCGGTCCTTCCATGGGGCTGCTTCTGCATTGTGGTCAAATGCACATAACATAAAATTTTCTGGCTTGATTATGTTTAAGTGCACAGCTCAGTGGCGTTAAGCACATTCCCACTGTTGTGCAAAAATCTCCACCATCATCTCCAGAACTTTCCGTCTCTGCAAACTCTCCATTCCCATCCTCAGCCCCTGGCCCCAACATCCACTCTCTGTCTCTATGGCTGGGACTCCTCTAGGAACCCCATGTACGTGAATCACACAGGATTTGTCCTTCTGTGGCTGGCTGATGTCACTGAGCACCATGTCCTCAAGGTCCATCCATGTCCTAGCAGGTACAGAACATCTTCCTCTTCAAAGCTGCATCATAGTCCACTGTGTGCATGGACCACGTTCTGTTTATCCATCCATCCGTCCATCCATCCACCCACTCATCTACCTATCCATCCATCCATCTATCCATCCATGCAACCATCCATCCATTCATCCATCCATCCATCCATCCATCCATCCATCCATCCGTGCATCCGTCCATCCATCCATCCATCCATCCATCCCTCCCTCTATCTATCCATGCATCCATCCGTCTGTCCATTCATACATGCATCCATCCATGCATCCATCCATGCATCCATCCATGCATCCATCCATCCATCCATGCATCCATCCGTCCATCCATCCATCCATCCATCCATCCATCCATCCATCCCTCTCTCTATCTATCCATGCATCCGTCCGTCTGTCCATTCATCCATCCATCTATCCATCCATCCATCCATCCATGCATCCATCCATCCATCCCTCTCTCTATCTATCCATCCATCCATCCATCCATCCATCCATCCATCCCTCTATCTATCCATCCATCTGTCCGTCTGTCCATCCATCCATCCATCCATCCATGGACACTCGGGTTGTTTTTAATCTCTTACTGAATATCAAATATCATGTCTATGAATATGGGTGTGGAAGCATCTCTTTGCTTTCCTGCTTTCGATGATTTGCTGTGCAATCAGACCAGAATGGGTGGATTATAGACTGAGTCAATGTTTCAATTTTTTCCTCCTGCTGTTTTCCGTGCACCCGACCCATGTCACGTGGTTTCTGGGAGCAGCCGTCCTAACGGGGGTGAGGTGGGATCTCATCGTCTCCTGACCTCTGATGCTTGCTTCTCTTCCGTGCTCTCCTTCGCCAACCATGTCCGCTGGCAACAAAGGCCAGTACCCTCAAACACGGCTCCATGCCATTTGTGTCCAGCTCTGTGGGTGTCCAACACGTCGCTGTGTGGACAGGCTCTCAGGTCGTGTCTCGCAGTCCAGGTATTTGGGAGAAATGGGAGGGGGAATGGGGAGTGTGGACAATCATTGCCAAGTGTGGGTGGCCCACAAATACTATTTCACAGGCAGGTGGAAGTCTGTACAAGCCTATAAATATGCCAAGGGCCCAGGTGACTTCTTGGTGGGGGCGGGGGGGGGGCAGTTCTTGGGAGAGTCCCACATCATCGATCTGGGATTAAAGTGTCCACCGAATGCTGAGGACTGTGTCTGCACAGAGAACGTTGGAGTAAACCCTGCTTCCTGGGCACCTTCACAGACGTCCTCCCCAGAGCTGGCCTGGTGGCTGGTTTGGGGAAGAAAGTTGTCAGTCCTACCACACCTGAGTTCAAATTCACTTCCGCATCTGAGCATCTCAAGGCCGGTCAGGGAGGCCGACACAGAAGAAGACCCAAGAAGGGCCTTGAGCACCCAACCAGCAGATGGCAGAGGGCTCCCCCTGGCACCTCAGCTGCAGGGCCCACCAGGGACACCAGACGCTCTGACACCCCACGGGCCTGGACACGCCGCCGGCCCGCCCTGGAGGGAACTCGGCAAACATGATAAATCCTGCTTAATGGCCACGTTCCCGACAGTCAGAGCCCATGGTCTTTCTTTAGTGGCCTGGAAGGTCTGGGCTGGCGGGGGAGATCTCACTTCTGGGCAAATATTGCCAGCGCTCCGCTGCCTCGCCTGCCTCCCACATCACAGGGCCGTCTTTAAGAAAACAGCCTGCTTCCGCGGGGTCACGGCAACCTTGGTCTGCATCCGCCCACATCCGCAAGCACTGATCCTGCCTCACCGGCCACCTCCACGTCCAGGACACTGGAGGCTTCCCGAAGGATGTGTTTCTGCGGCTGCCGGGTCGGGGCTCTGCCGGCACAGACGAAATGCACGGCCAGGCCTCTCACCTGTGACTCACCTGTGTGCACGCCAGGCGGCCGTGGAGGTGGGGCGGGGGCTGGTGTCCTAGGCACGGTTTCAGCACCTGCTGCGTGAGAAGCAGAATAATGGGGTCATCGTGTGCGGCGAGGGTCCCTCAGGCTGGCCCGTCTCAGTGACCCAGGTGGAAATTCCAGTCCCCAGTGGGGGGGGGGGTGTTCTTTCTTCCTGGGGGGGCTCTGAAGGCATCCAGCTGTGCCTACATGTGTCCCTGAAATGGGGTCCTGCACGGTGGGGGCAGTCGCCCTGCTGTCCTCCTGACAAAGAGAAGAAAGCCTTCTCTTGGCTTTTAAAAATAACCAGGCTCTCCCCCTCTCATTGCAGAGGCAACCTGGACAGGCTCCTTGTGGAAAATTCTGGAAAACAATTGAAGAAAGAAAAGATCAAGTCAGTCTCGGAACACATAAAGGTGAAAATAACCCCATTGCCTAGACAGGGACTCAGACCTGCATTCTGCTGTTTCCTTCTGCGCAGTTATGGGCCATTGGTATTGATCGTTCCCTCTGGGGACTGATCTCTCTCTCTCTCTCTCTCTCTCTCTCACACACACACACACACACACACACACACACACACACACACACACCCACACACACACACACACCCAGTTTCGTAGGTGGGGCTCTCGCCACGTTTACAGGGATTGCCTTCATATCCGGAATTTTTCCACTCAAACTGTATGATGAGCGTTCTCCTGGCCACTAAAAATCTTTGCTGACAGTTTCCAAAGTAACTTTTCATGGTTGATTCAACAGTTTCCTTAACGTGGGGTGTTTTGCTTGTTTCCAAATGAAACACGATGAATTACTCTGTGCGGAAAGTGCCCAACGCATGGGTCTCTGGGCACGGCTCTGATTTATGAGTTTGGGACCGATTCCTGGAGGGAAGGAACGGGATGAAGGTTTTTAAGTCTTTGATCCCCAGCGCCAGATTGCTTTCCCAGATGCTCCACCAGCTGATTGCCCTTAGCCGTGGACAAGACGTCCCCCCGCTGTGCTATCGGTTTCCCTGATGCCTACCAACTTGAAAACGGGCTCTGTATGAGATTCCTGGGCTGGCTGTAACAAAGGACCACAGATTGGGGGGCTTAACAACAGATATTCAACGTCTTCGGCTGGAGACCAGGAGTCTGGGATGCAGGCGGGGCAGGGCTGCTGAGATCCAGGCGGGGCAGGACCCCTGAGATCCAGGCGGGGCAGGACCACTGACATCCATCTGGGGCAGGGCCGTGCTCCCTCCAGAGGCTCCAGGGGAGGGTCCTTCCTGCGTCTTCCAGCCTCTTCCAGGGGTCCCTGGGCTGCTGGCCACATCCCTCCTGTCTTTGCCTCCATCTTCACGTGGCTTCTCCTCTGTGTTTCCTCTTCTGTCCCTTATCAGGATATTGTCATGGGATTTAGGGCCACCAGGAGGGTCTCATCTGAAGTTGACTACATCTACAAGGACCCTATTTGCAGAGAAGTTTCCATTCATAGACTCCAGGGGTTATGACTTCAAGGTATCTTTTTTGGGGGGGGGGATGGTATAATTCAGTCCACAATAGGGTTTCTTTATTGCTTTATTTTACTTTTCTTTTTTTTGGTGACTGCCAATGAGGTGACCATTTCTCCCATTTTTTAGCGAGTGGTCTCTCTTTCCCCTGTGAAACATCGAGATGTCTTTTTCTAACACCTGCTGCCACTTTCCGTACTGATTACTAAGGGTTTTGGAATAAAAATGTCCCCCGTTTATCATCTGCCTTGTGATTTTTCTTGACGTCGGCGCTTCTAAAACTTTTGCGTCAGAACATTTACCGCTGCGAAGTTCCTGTGTCTGGTGATCGGAAGGCCTCTGCCCATCCCAGAAACACACACACACACGCTCTGGTGTGCCTCATTTAATTCCTTGTTTCAAATGTTGAGAGCACACAGGCTCGGGCTTGGGGGGTCTTGTGCGGGGCAACCAAGCAGAACCGGGGGAGACACAGGCCCTTCCAGCTGCTCCGAACCCTGGGTCAGGCTGGGGGTCCCAAGCCAGCGGCCGGACGAGCATCTCGGCTTTCCAAACTCTTGCGTCTCTCGTGGCTTCTCCCCCTTTCTTGGTTCTTGGGGCCCCCGGGGACCTTCCCGTTCAGACCCCCAAGCCCTGCTGGGAATCCCGATAGACTCATTGGGGTAAAGGCATTCATGCCTGGCCCACGTCTAATGCGTTTTGCCACCCAGACAAGATGTGTGTTTTGACAGCTGCCCTTGATTTCTTCCCCGAATAGGAAAGCACACACTTTGGGGCACCTTTAGGGAGCTGGGGGGAGCAGTCTTTCTGGATGCTGGGGGCAGGGGGCTGTGTTCCTGGTATCCCTGGAGCCACACCACGTAGGTGGCTGCCGGCTCCGATGTGCAAGGGGCCGGCCCTGCAGGCCGCAGCGTTGGCGAAAGATTTATCACGTGCATGGCCTCAGAGACAGGGAAGAAAAACAGGGGCTGGGAGGGTCCCGGCAGTGGGACGGGGCCTGGAAAATCGGCACAGAGAAAGCTTTTCTGTCTTCCGCTATGGCCTCCTGGCAGAGCTGAATTCGGCTTTGTAAACGCTTGTTGAGCGTCCATGATGGAAGAGATGAAAAGTCATAGACAAACAAAATAACATATAACTGTTGCTGGTGGGGAGTTCCTGTGGGAAACAATGTTGCAGGCTGTGGCTGGGGGAAGAACCCAGATGTTGACTTGCACTGATTATGGAAGTGTGCACGACTACAGGGGACTCACCCACCAGGAGGAGCCAGCCCAGTGCAGGGAAAAGCAACACAGGCAGAGGGATCAGCATTTGCAAAAACTCTGAGCTGGGAAAGAGGTGAGTGCACTCTGGGAATTGAAGGTCGTCAGAGACTAGATTATGGGAGCTTGCAGGCTTGACGAGCAGCTCAGATTTCATGAAAAGGATGGAGGAAGCGACGTTGGTGGTGCCCAGTGGTGTTCTGTCCTCCCTGTGACCTACGCAGGACAGGTGCACCCATATTGTGGCTTCACGCTGGGCTGTGAGGGCACCCGAGTGGTACGATGGGAGAGTGTGACATAACCCCCGTCCTCGGAGGTCACGTTCAGCTGACCCCACCCCTCCTGCCCTGCCAGCCACGAGTCTGCTTTCTGTCCCCACAGCCGAGCCTGTTCCAGACGTTTCACACGGATGGGATCACACATGTGACCGTGTGTGTCTGGCTTGTCTCACCGAGAATCACATCCTCGAGGTCCATCCATGTGGCAGGTGTGTTGTGCTCTGTGCCTTTTCGTGCCCGAGTACTATTCCCGTGCATGGACACACCTGCTTTGTGTGACCACTTACCGACTGACGGACACTTGGCTCTTGTCAACGGGGCTCCTGGGAGCCTCCAGGTACACGTATGTGTTGGGACACCTGCTTGCAGGTATTTGGGGCTGTAATTGCCGGGTCCTATGATGACTGCGTGTTTAGTATGTCTGGGAACCAGCTTCCCTGCCTGTTGGCCTCACCTGTGTGTCCAGGTGTGAGGGGGTCGCTCACCTGAATGGGTCTTATGCCAGTCTGTTTGCTGCTGTATGGATAAAACCACGTGCTGGGCTCTGCCTCTGGCCTCACCTCACCCCCCACCCCCAGCTGTCCTTGCAAGGTTCTCAGGCATGGACGGTGGTCCACTAGCGCTCAGATGGTCAGGCCCCTCCAGGCACAATCTTTCCTGCCCCAGGGGTGCCCTGCAGCTGTTTTCCTGCAGAGCTTTCTCACCATTGGGCTGGACAGGGGTCGCAGGGCAGCTTTCTGGGCACTTTCTGGGTGCTGTTGAGATGCCCAGAGGACAGCAGTCTTCCACTCCGGAGTTCCCTCTGCCATGACTCGGTCTACCTGCATGGCAGTCCTGGGGGTGGACACCAACATGGGCCCGGGGACGCTCACGATGACATTTGAATGAGTGGCCTGCTGAACGGGCCAGCATTTGGATGGCCAATCCCTGGCTGAGGCCGCCCTGGGAAGGAGCCCAAGCGGCCCCACAGTGGGGCTGGTGTGGACAGAGACCTGAGACCCTGTGTGCCCCGAGGTTCTGGGGACCAGCGGGAAGCTGGGGAGGGGACGCTGCCGAGGATGGCTGATCAGCTGGGGGTGCCTTGTGCATGAACTGGGGGGTGCTGCCCCCTCCCCAGGACACAGTGCTCATGGTGAAGCCACCTCTTGGGGAAGGGGGGACGGGACAGGGAGACACAGGCTTCGGGATGGGGGCCGGGTGGGGAGAATGGCTGCAGGCTCTGGAGGCCTTAGGGAGAAGGCAAACGTCTCTGTCTGTCCTTCCTCCCTCCGTGCTTGTCTGTCATCTGTGCACCCAATAGCGATCAATCGATTTCTGTAAACTATCTCTATCTATCTGTATCTGTGTGTATCGGCCGCGTATGTCTCTCTGTATCGTAATCTTTCCTCCATATACACAGGTATTTACACACATCTGTCATACGCACCCTGGGCATCTGAACATACATGTGTTTTTACCCGAATCACCTGAAAACGGTCTGCACGGCTCGGATGGTTCCAGCATCTCCTCGGAGAAGACCTGCTCCGTCTGACGAAATGCACCATTCCCTGAACACACAGTGTGCAGACCGCATCCCAGCTTTGCAGACTTCTCCCTGAATGTACAGCACGGCTGTTTTCCTCCCCAAACCAGTTCAGGTAGAGGAGGGGTGAGCCGTCCTGAGCTGGATAACATTGCCTCGTGGAGGACGGCGCTCGGGGATGGGGTCAGCAGCCCGTGCAGCCACACGATGGCAGTGTGAGCCACGGAAACGCTCCTGTGGACTTTGGAAAAAAACGCACTTCCTACAGCTTTGGGGTTTTCGTTCCCATTTTCTGCAGATGCCTTCCCCACTGGCCAGTGTTTCACGAGGCTACAGTGTTGCGTTGCTTTCAAACCTCATTGCACACCAGCCCCCACCCGTGTGCCTGCCCCCTGTCCTCCTGCGGGACGTCCACTGGACAAGGTTGACCAAGGGATTCGGAACTGATGTCGGAAAGCCTGCAGGCTTTTCCCAACAAAACCCCCACGTCGGCTGCAGGACCGAGGTCATGCGGGTTAGTGGGAACCTCGTGGATCCGATGAACACGATGGCCACGTGTTGGTGTCCAGGATTCCCCATGAGCCCCACCCTCTGCCCCAGCCAACGATCCCTGGGAAGAAAACCCCCAGACCCCAGGCTCCCCATGGTCAGGAACATGCCAGGCAAACTTCTTGCTGCTTGCGACACATGGAGGGCAGTCTGCTCTGTCCTGGTGCCCCCACCCCTCGCGGTTCCAGCCGGCGGACGTCCACACGCACGCTGCCTTGCAAGGGTTCCCTGCCATCCCTTTCCTGGACTTTCTGGTTCTGCGTCGCCCTGTAAACACCACTTATGAGTAAGGTTCCCCCAAAACTGCCTTGTCAGCTTTCTGGTGTTTCCTTGAAGAACTCTAAACTATTTTTTTTTTTCCGAGATGGTTTAAGTGGCTTCAAGAGTCCTTGTAATTCTCCTTGTGGGTCTGCCATTCGTGGGCGTCTAAAGGCATCTTGACCCCGGTGCCTCAAGTTCTGGGTGTTGGGCTAGATCCCGTTCTTCTGATTTCTAAGGGGAAAGGCATGGAACGTTCCAGAAGTGCAATGTGCGTCTGCTGTTTTCATTCATGACAAGGACGGCTGGAGCAGAACTGAGGTGGGGCTTCCAGACCCCGTCGACGGCTTCCAGACCCCGTAGACAGCGGCCGTTTGCAGGTGCTCACTGGGTGGCTCTGGACTCCAGCCGCGTGCACACGGGCTAGTCTGCAAACTGCTCATGGGTCCTGCTGCCACTTCCAGCGACCTCGCTGAGTGGTGGGTGGGGGTCTTCAGAGAACTGGCCCCCACATTCTGGCTGCTCCTGGCCCTCAGGCCATCTGCCCTTCCAGCCTGCGTGCTGATGGTTTGGCAGCCCCCAGGTTCTCCGCGGTGCCTCAAAGATGCCCCAATGCGGCAGCTCTGACTCGGGTTGGGGTGAGATGTGGGTCCTGGCCACGTGGGGAGGGAGGACGCATGGAAGACCTGAAGTGATGTAGGGTGGCAGATCGGCCTCATTGAATGTGGCTGCAAAGAGTGACATTGAGACGATGCTGCTGGTGACAGAGACAGACACTGGTCCAGGAGTGGAGAGGACGGGGTATTACGGGAGGTTTGGTGCATGAGAGGAGGGCTTCGTGTGGCAGTGAGGTATTCAAACCGCAGGGACGAGGGAACCTCTATCTGGCATTTGGACAGATCTGACAAACCTTTGAGCAGGTGGTCAGCCTGGTCCTCCTTCCTCATTACTGCACTTAAAACATCCCACCGTTAAACTCCCATCAACGCTGCTTGGCAAGGCACCATCACAGTGTGGCTTGTGCCGGGGACAGACAGCTAGACCCTACAGGAAGGAACACACACAGGGACCAGCTTAGTGTCATAGGTCCTCTTTCAAACATACAATGTTCAATACCTGAGTGTCCATGGACGGATGGATAGATGATGGATAGATGGATGAATGGATGGATGGATGGACGGATGAATGGAAGGATGGATGGATGGATAGATGAATGGATGAATAGGTGGATGGATGGATGGATGGATGGATGGATGGATGGATGAATGGAAGGATGGATGGATGGATAGATGAATGGATGAACAGGTTGATAGATGGATGGATGGATGGATGTGTTGATGGAAGGATGGATAGATGAATGGATGAACAGGTGGATGGATGGATGGATGGATGGATGGATGGATGGATGGATGGATGGATGGTTGAACAGGTGGATGGATGGATGGATGTGTTGATGGAAGGATGGATAGATGAATGGATGAACAGGTGGATGGATGGATGGATGGATGGATGGATGGATGGATGGTTGAACAGGTGGATGGATGGATGGATGTGTTGATGGAAGGATGGGTAGATGGATGGATGAATGGAAAAACAGCATGTGGTCCATGCATAGAATGGACTATGTTGCAGCCTTGAAGAGGAAGACATTCTACACCTATTATGGCGTGGATGGACCTTGAGGACATGGGGCTGAGTGACATAAGCTAGACACAGAAGGACAAATCCTGCCTGATTCCATGTATATGGGGTCCCTAGAGGAGTCCCATAGAGATAGTCATAGAGACAGAGAGTAGATGGTGGGGCCAGGAGCTGCGGGAGGGGGATGGGGAGATAGTGTTTCATGGGGATAGAGCTTCAGTTTGGGAAGATGGAAAGTTCTGGAGACAGATGGTGGGTACGGTCACACAGCCCTGTGAGTGTGCCCAATGCTTCCAAGTTGTCCACATAAAATGGTGAAAATGGTAACTTTACATTAGGTATGTTTTACCACGATTTACAGAAATCTTTGAAAGATCGGATTTGCTCGTTTGCTGGTAGCCCTTCGCATTTGCCTTACGAGAGGCACTGCGGTGGCTTACTGTGACTTCAGGTGAGTTTGAGGCCACCTGCCCAGGTCACTTGAACCCGGTCTGTTCTAGCTGCTGCCCCGAAATCCCGCTCAGCTTGATGCGGGACATGTACGTGGGGACGATCGCTGCAGCTCGAGATTCCCACATCGCCCCCTGTGCATCTTGCCCCAGGCTCAGCAGGAGCGGCTCTCAGGGTTTCTCTGGGTGGGTCAGTGACAGAGGCAGGTGGTGGGGATGGGGTGCAGGGGCTGCAGGGAGTATGGAAAGGTGTCAGTACGCCTGCTTATTTTAGGAGGACGACCTCCTTCCCTTAGTTTCCGGACACTCTGATCGCTCCAGCTTTCTGAGTGTGCGAGGAGGGGCAAACTCCAGCCCGAGATTCCTTCTTTTGTGTAAGTTCATTATTAAATCTTTTTTTTTTCTTTTTGACTGGGATAAAATATACATAACATGAAATTATGATTTTTAACCATTTTTAAGTGCACAGCTCAGAGGAATGGAGCACATTCACACTGTCGTACAACCATCCCCACCGTCCGTCTCCAGAACTTTCCACCGTCCCAAACGGAAGCTCTATCCCCATCCCACGCTAACTCCCCATGCCCATTCCCAGTCCCTGGCCCCACCATCTACTCTCTGTCTCCACAAATGTGACTCCTCTAGGGACCCCATATATCTGGAACCAGGCAGGATTGGTTCTTGTATGTCCGGCTGATGTCACTGAGAACCATGTCCTCAAAGTCCATTCACATCTTGGAAGGTGCGGAACATCCTTCCTTTACAAGGCTGGGTCATATTCCACTGTGTGTGTGGACCACATGCTCTTTATCCATTCATCTTTCCATCCATCCTTCCATCCACCCATCCATCCATCCATCCATCTATCTGTCCATCCATCCATCTGTCTATCCACCCACCCACCCACGGACACTTGAGTTGCTTCCATCCCTTGGCTACTGTGAACAATGTCACTGTGAAAATTTCTGTACATGTTTCTAAGTGAAGATATTTTTGACTCCTCTGGGTCTACACCTGGAGTGGAAATGAAGGATCACATGGTGTTCTGTGTTTTAATCCAGTGAACAGCACTCCTCATTTTGCCTGGGTGCCCCCATTGCCTGTGGCTCAGGCCTGTTAAAGGGACCACAGGGTCTGGCTCCTGGGGAACAGCAGGTCTCCTCGTCCCCCAGCTCTCATGAGACGTCTGCTTTTGCCATAATTTGTATTTTACATTTCAGCCGCTTGAAAAGTAAAACTACGTCAGGGAAGGAGAAGACCATTCCCTCTTGGCTTCCTAGTTTCCAACCACTTCTGAAACTTAATCCTGTGGGAGCTGCTGTTTGGCGGGATGCGAAGGAGCTTTAACCCAGCAGCACTGCCACCATCACCTCTGTGCAGCCACCACCCCTGCCATTATCACCTCCATCATCAACTACCATCACGGCCATTGTCTCCTCCATTGTCACCTCCAGCATTGTCATCTCCATCTCGGCCACCATCACCACCATTGTCCTTTCCATTGTCATCTCCAGCACGGTCACCTGCACCTCAGCCACTGTAACCACCATTGTCCCCTCCATATTAACCTCCAGAGTTGTCATCTCCATCTTGGCCACCATCACCGCCATTGTCCCCTCCTTTGTCACCTCCAGCATGTCACCTTGGCCACCATCACCACCATTGTCCCTTCTGGTGTCACCTCCAGCACCATCACTCGCACTGCGTTCACCCCTTCACCAGTGTCCCCTCCCTGTGGCCACAGCAGCCTTGTCAGGGGCAACTACACGTGTTAGGAGAAGGTTGGTTCACTCGCTGACTGCATGCAGGGAGCGCTGCGTGGGAGGCCACCAAAGGTGGACTGACACTGGTTCTGTGCCTTTCTCTCCGTCAGGAAGACAGCCCTGTCCTCCACTCAGGCTTGTTTCGAACACCCCACATTTGCTGCACTGTGTCCCGTGTCCTCACTTGGGAAACATAAACCACTTTCAATGGGCTGTTTCCTCAGGTTTGCACATGGACGCTTCACAGAGGTGCATGTCCTAGGTCAACTGGCTCCGGACCACTGTGTGTGTGGGGTCTTGTCTGCACTGCCCAGCTGTGCGTCCCTCTCCTGGCGGGTGGGGGTCTCCTCTCTGCAGCCTTGGGGCATTCCTGGCAGTGCTGGGGTCTACTCCACACGCCCCTCCCTGCCGTAGGCTCCAGACACCCATGCTTCTTCCCTGGACCACTGGTCGTGCATGCCCCCTCCCCAGCTTGCTCCCCAATGTCTACACCTGGCCATCCCCAAGGGCCCTCTCCCTCATGGGGACCACGCTGTGCTCCTGCCTTCTTTGCACACCCTGGTCCTGGCCCCGGACACTGGGAGCCCCCGGTCACCCGGCGTTGTGAGCTCTGTTTCTGCTCCAACGACACCCACCCCAAGACATGCCCCCTTCCTCAGCTCACCTCTCCATCTCCTGCTCTTCCTGTGCTTTCTCCCCCGCCAGTCCCGTCCGGGGCACCACCATCTCTGTCCTGACCTCTGTCTTAGCCACCCAGCAGCTCGTGGAGACTCTGCCAACTCGTGACCCCTGCTGCCCACAGTCTACCAGGTAAACACCAGCCCATTTTCTGTCTTGGGATCGGCCTGTTCTGGACATTTCACGTACGTGAGATCATCCGGTATTTGTGCTTCTGTGCCCGGCTTATCTCACTCGGTACGTGTTTGGGGTCTGTCCACGTGGGAGCAGGTGTCAGAACTTTGCTCCTTTTCCCGGCCGAGGGATATTCCCCCGCGTGCACGGAGCCCCATCCGTGCGCCCACTTCCGGGCTTGTGTATTCGTAGCACAAACAGCCGTCTTTAAGCAACAGGACCAGGGCCCGTGCACGTGGGTGGCTTGTCTGCCTGTGGCGGCATCACAGGACAAGACCGCATAACCGTGGGACAGAGGAGGAACCCGCGTGGGAGCTCGGCCCGCGACAAGGGGTGATGCAGTTCAGCGTCTAGAGAGGCTGCTAGCGACCCACGCGGATGCTCCCCCTTCACCCGCTGCTCCCCTGGTGGGTGTAGACCTGCACATCCAGCCTGGGGCTGCGTTTCCCACGGTCTGTGTGGCCCGGTGGGGCCGAGCATCCGCACCCCAGCCCGTGCCCTTGCACGGACATGAAGCGTGCTCCTTCTGTCTCGCCTGCTTACGAGGTGGTCAGGGGCCCTAAGTCTGCTCCTGTCCCTTCCCCGTACGGATGGAGGCAAGCAGAGGGCTGGCCGGCCATGTGCAGAAGACAGTAGAGCCCCACGCAGACAGCGTCCCAGGGGACTGCCCAGCGGCCGCCGGCCGGGGACTCCCCCTCTGCTTTCTGTGTTTACTTCTGTGCGTTTGTCCAGCTGCTGAAGTTCCCTCTTCTTGGCGAAGCCCACCGAGCCTGCCCTGAGCAATGCAACAGGATGCCAGCGGATGCCTTTCAGAGCAACGCTGGAATAGAGTGTGGTGGACAGAGCTGGACTCGTGCCCCCTGGGGCCACCATGCGCCCTGGCTCTCAGCCAAGCCGAGGGCGGAGCACTGATTTCATGCAGGGAAGGACACAGGCGAATGCCCATCTCCTGTTTTCCCGGATGGCTTGGGTGCGAGGCCATGCCCTTTGGGAGCCGGTTTGCGACGATGCTTCGGGTCTCTGGATCTCGCTCAGCTAGAGGAAGGTGGTCTGAGCAGAGAGCGGAAGGGGCAGAGCCCCCCGTGCTCTCCCGAGCCCTCACCTGCTCTGACCCGCCTACCGCCAGGCTCAGCAGCGGGGAAACAGCTCCCTGCCCGGGGCCAGAGTGCTCCGAGTTGCCGACAAAGGTCAGGTTTGATCTCCTTGTGTTCCGGAGGAAGGCGGACGGCAGGCAGAGAAGCTAAGCGGCCGGGATTTGCTGGGCTGCTGAGTGTTCTGCTTCCTTCTGTCTTTTGATTCCCTCAGCCGCGTTTCTTTTGGAGTGGAAAGAATCGCGGGCGGGCGTGCACATTCTGAGCCCGCTCGGGCGAGCGGGAGAGAGCAAAGGCGATTCTGGAAATCTTTGATGAAGGTTCTGAGCGTGGCCGGCAGGACTGAAGGAAGCGCTTTCTCGGGACCGGAGGGCTGGTTTCCGAGGTCAGGGTCCGAGCTGCGGGGGCGTCAGCGCAGGCTTGTGAGATATCCATCGCCTTGTGCAGACGGGCAGACAGCAGCGCGGAGGAAGAGCGTTTCGGGGATGTGTCCTTTTTTTATGGTATTAGAGACACATTTGCTTGGTGGAGCTGTCGTCTGTCCACTGGTTTAAAGTCTTAGAGGGCGGACGGGGTGAGTTACCAGAAGTCTGGCCAGACCCCCGAGTGGGGAACTAAGCCCCTGTTATGGGTGAATCTCTCCTGGATCCTTGGGTGGCGGACACTTGGGGATGGGAATGAGGAGGGTCCTTATTATTGAGGTGATAAGACAGCTACCGTCTGCAGGGCATTTCCGACAGCTTTCGTATTCTTAGGCTTTCCAAAAAGACGGTTCTTGTTCAATGAACTGCTCGCGACTTTTTGTTTACTGCGGTCAAGTGCACGTTACACGAAATCGTCATTTTAAGGTCAACAATCCAGGGGCACGTAGCGCATTCATGATGTCACCCGCCCATCGCCTGTATCTGGTTCTGGAACATTCTTATCCCCCCAAAGAAGACCCCCATCCCTGTCAGCTGTCCTGCGTTCCCTCCCCCAGACCCTGGGGTGCACACACCCATTTTCCGTCTCTGGATTTCCCTGTTCTGGATGTTTTCTATCACTGGGATCGCACACGATGTGTCATTGTGTGTCTGCATCCGTCCCTAGCATCATGTCCTCATGGTCCGTCCATGGGGCGGTAGGTGTCTGAGCTGCATTCCTGTTCACGGCTGAGTCCTATTCTCTCCACGGACGGACCCCATGGCATTTATCCATTCATCTTTGGGCATTTGTGCATCAGAGACCCCGTTTTCCAGTGTGGAGGTCCCTTAAAAAGTTAAAAATTGAGCTACCCTATGACCCAGCCATTGCACTACTGGGTATTTACCCCAAAGATACAGACGTAGTGAAGAGAAGGGCCATATATACCCCAATGTTCATAGCAGCATTGTCCACAATAGCTAAATCATGGAAGGAGCCGAGATGCCCTTCAACAGATGACTGGATTAAGAAGATGTGGTCCATATATACAATGGAATATTACTCAGCCATCAAAAAGAACGAGTTCTCAACATTTGCTACAACATGGATGACACTGGAGGAGATAATGCTAAGTGAAATAAGTCAAGCAGAGAAAGACAATTATCATATGGTTTCTCTCATCTATGGAACATAAGAAGTAGGAAGATCGGTAGCAGAAGAAAGGGATAAAGAAAGGGGGGGTAATCAGAAGGGGGAATGAAGCATGAGGGACTATGGACTCTGAGAAAGAAACTGAGGGCCTCAGAGGGGAGGGGGTGGGGGAATGGGATAGACCGGTGATGGGTAGTAAGGAGGGCACGTATTGCATGGTGCACTGGGTGTTATACACAACTAATGAATCATCGAGCCTTACATCGGAAACCGGGGATGTACTGTGTGGTGACTAACATAATATAATAAAAAATCATTATAAAAAAAAGAGACCCCGTTTTCAGTTCTTTGGGGTGTACGCCTGGGACGGGAACTGCAGGACCCTGTGGTAACTCTGTATTTGACTGTCTGCAGCTTCCAGTTTTCAGTAGGGATGTATAGCTATCCCACCCGCCTGGACGTTTCCCTAGACGGCACGCTGATAGGTTTTGGGACTCGGCAGACCCCAGAAGGCCACCCTTTACCTTTCTCATTGGCCTGTCTTCTGTCTCGGAATTAGAAGCCACGCATAGGGGTGCCTGGCTGGCACAGCGGTTAAGCGTCTGCCTTCGGCTCAGGGCGTGATCCCGGCGTTATGGGATCGAGCCCCACATCAGGCTCGTCCGCTATGAGCCTGCTTCTTCCTCTCCCACTCCCCCTGCTTGTGTTCCCTCTCTCACTGGCTGTCTCTGTCTCTGTCAAATAAATAAATAAAATCATTTAAAAAAAAAAAAAAGAAGCCACGCAGTTAGGGGGAAAATCGTACGTGGAACTCAGTGTGCTGGTTGAAGACGTGCTGGGGGCTGCGAACACTTTGCAAGCAGCGTTGTTCCCCAGTGCATGGTGTGGACATCTGGAGAGTGGCCTGTGGGCTGCACACGTTAGGCCATGCTCCGGTGACCTCGGGGGTCAAGACATTTGTTCTTGGCAGGGCGGTGTCCTCAGACCTCAACACAGAGGTTCATGTGTGTGTTGCTTTCCATGGGGTGTGCGGTGAGAGCTGGAACACAAGGATATGGTCCAATACCGAGCCTCTCCCTGTGGGTCTTCACGGGTCTGCCGGGATTCCTTTAGGGACGACACTGGCCAAGACCCCACAGCTCATCAGACCCGCAGAAACCCTTACACTCTTAACTGCAACTAAACACCCCCGGAAGTTTCTGGTTTGTGTGGCTGGTAGCTGTTTACGTTGACCCCATAAGACCACACGGTCAACTTAACGTATTACTACTGAAAGGGAGAAACAGAAAACATTAAAAAATACTTACCAGCATGCCTAATGACAGCAAGAATAAACCCACCCCCTGTTAACATCGACAGCATGTTTCTTAGCCAAAAGCAACTGTGCTCTTCAAGACAAAAAATTTAGTGAGAAAACTGACTTTGCTTTTGCTTTTCCACAGACGTCGTTCTGCGTGAAGGGAGAAAGCCGCGAGCTCCTGTCCATTTCTATGTTGCACCTGTTGCGACCCGTTGTTTTCTTCGAAGCCGTGAAGAAAATCCAGGCTTGCACAGGCACGGAGGGGAAAGAAGAGACAGGCATTTCGATAGCTTGCTTACGTAATATTAGACACTATTTTCTCATGCTGTTCCTAAACTTGAGAAGGGGTCGTTGCTTAGAGGGGAGCAGTGGTGTGGATGCTGAAATCCCATCAGCGAACGTCCGTGGTCTCTCAGGTTAACATCTGTTGGGCCGCCCTGCGGGGCAAGACTTTGCCAGGAGAGCACAAAGCCCATGTAGTGGGGTGACTGCCGTCCCCCCATGTTTTCACATGCAATGGGAACCCGTGAGTGGGGACTTCTTTGCAAATAGGGTCTTTGCACATGTGATAAAGGATCTGATCCTGGATCAGGGAGGCCCTAAATCCAATGACAGGTGTCCTTGTAAGAGACAGAAGAGGAGACACACACACAGAGGAGAAGCCACGTGAGGACAGAGGCAGAGATGGGAGGGACATGGCCACCAGCCCAAGGACGCCTGGAGCCCAGAAGCTGGAAGAGGCAGAAGGACTTTTCCCTGGAGCCTCAGGAGGGAGCACAGCCCTGCCCCACCTGGATCTCAGACTTCTGGTCTCGAGAAGGACCCTCTCCTCGAGCTTCAGGAGGGAGGGAGGCCCTGGGACACCTTGATTTTAACCGGCATTGGTCCTTCGTACCCATTTGCTGCTCCCTGGATAGACAACCTTAATTCTTCTGATAGGAAACAAGCACGAGGGGCAAGAAGATCCACGTTCCTGCCCACCTCGTGCCCGTGAGCACGCCGGAGCCGTGGGACTCAACCTGGCCTGGGCCCTGTCCACCGAGAGCCCTTCCTGGTTGGAACGTGGAGATGTCCTATACCCCGGACCGGCCCTCCCCGTGGGAACGGCTCTTTCCCTCAGCCTCTTAATTCATAGACACAGACCCCGCAGTGCTCTGTGCCCGGGCGCCTCTGAGCTGGCCCCTCCAGATCTGTGTGCAAATGAGCTTTACCTGCGGTGTTCCGCGAGCGGCCCTTTGAAGTGGGGTCTGACACTCGGAGACGGTAAGGAAGAAAATAACTTTAAAAATTTTAAGAAACCTTAATTGAAGTTAACATAAAAGAGGATACAGGGTGTTAATTGGTCCGTCTCAGGCATAATGTGGGCCCTGGAGACCGTGTCCCTTACCCCCTGCCAAAGTGTCAAGACTCACATCTTTAATTCAACATGCTTTGTATTAATTACCTCTGGATAAGGTAAGCTTTGATTGGGAGCCCTTTATTATGAAATTACTGTGCATTGCCTGCCTTAAGATAAATAAATTAGGGCTGAATTAGGGAGAAAAACTCTCCGTCCGACTGCGAAAACGGGAAAGAACGTTTGTGTGTCGAATGCCTGATGAAGAGGCCGTGCTCCTCGGGCATCTGTGATGGGGGGGGGGGGAACACGCCTCCAGACGCCCTCCCCCACCATGGCGTTGGCCTGCGGCTGTTTGGATGGCCACACTCTGCATCCCGCCCAAGGTGGACGGAGGATGCTGGCTGCTCTGAGAGGTCTGCTTCCCTGGAGGTGGGGAGGGTCCCCCTTGCCGCTGTCCGGTCTGCGGAAGCCCCCCAGGCCTAGAGATCAGGCTGCGGGTGGGCGGTGGCCCGGAACGTGGAGGGTGTCATGAGGGAAGGGACAGGTGGGGTGGGGTCTAGGTCTGGTGAGCCCCCCAGTGAGGAGCGAGATTCATGGGGAGGACGGGCTCAAAGCTACCGAGACGGGAGCAAATGACAGGCAAGGGCGTCAGAAGTGGCTGGAGACGTGGGTCAGAAACCAAACATCGGCTTCTCTGGGAGGGGACCGTACATAGATCAGGAAAATGCACGTGTCGGCCGCCAGCGACACCCCAGGAAAGGAGCGTTTGCACCTGCTGGGGCTGCTGCAATACGTTCTCCCCACGTGGGAGTCTTAAAGCAGCAGGAATTTATTCTTTCCCAGTTTGGGGGGCCAGAAGTCTGAAATCCAGTGGCTGGCTGACGTCTAGAGGAAATCAGAGACACAGAGCAGAAGCCACGTGAGGACAGAGGCAGAGATGGGAGGGATGTGGCCACCGGCCCAGGGACGCCTGGAGCCCCAGAAGCTGGAAGACACAGGAAGGACCCTCCCCTGGAGCCTCTGGAGGGAGCACGGTCCTGCCCTGCCTGGATCTCAGCAGCCCTCCCCGCCTGGATCTCAGGGGTCCTGCCCCGCCTGGATCTCAGACTCTGCTCTCCAGACCCGAGGCAGGATAAATTCCTGAGGTTTTAACCTCATGCTTTCGGGTTACTTGTTACAGCAGCCCCAGGACACTTGTACAAAGAGTCCGTGTCCACAAAACATAAACAAACTGGTTGGGACAGATCCCTACATAGTCCTACGTTCTTACATACATTCCCAGGCACGCATGTGAAAGTATTTGCTGCTTCTTATCATGTCCCACAACTATATATGTGAGAAGAAAACACGGTGTTTACGGCTAAGCCCTCCTTTATACAATAAATTCATTTCTGCAGAGTTTGGGGGGAACGAATGACATTTCCTGGTTATAGTTCGGGGCATCCGTGGAGCTATGTTCCCACAGGACAAAATCCCCTCTGAGGCTTCTCACCCTGTATGTGCCTCCTCCCCGGGGCCTTTGACTCTCTCCATGGCCTTGAGGTGGGCTGGAGGCTTTCTCGTGCAAACAGAGTCTTGCTGGAGGGTGATGTCTCCCTGTCCCGCACCAGTAAACCAAATCTTGACATTCCGATACTGGTTTTCCACGCGTCTTCACAGATGCATTTTCCGTGTGGACAGCACCGGAGTGGGAATAGAGAAGCAGATTCAGTCCAGAGCACTGGGCATCCGTATTTCTCTACGGAACCCAACATCCCCACAACACCGCCGGTCGCGATACACTGAGGTTTCACATTTGAATTTCAACACTTTCTCGCTTTGCGGGGACCCAGTTTGTGAATCCGTTTTCGTTATGACGCACGGCCGAGAGCGCTCCCTGCAACGCATATCGGAGGGTCTTTGTGCTCTAGTGACATGATAGTAGAAATAGCCTGGTCGTTCCAGGGGGTCCTAAAGACCCCTTTTCAGAAATGGGTTGAACCGTTAATTAATTTGAGAAGGAGCCGGTTGCGTTAAAAGGTTCACCGAGGAGAAGTTTATGGACGTCAGTGCGATGGCAGCCTGGGCGTGTGAGAGGCTGCTGGGCTCTTGGCCTCCCTTCCTCGGCCCCAAGACGCACCTGCTGCCTCTTTGCCATGTTTGTAGGCACGCCCACCTCTGCGCCCACGTGCTGGGTACAGGACCATTTCCGTCACACCTGGATACTTTGTGCAAGGTGCCCACGCAGAGAGTGCATGGGCCTGGAAGACACGGGCCCAGGTTTGCATGTTGGGTCCGCCATCTTCCTTGGGTGTAGCTTGGTTCCAACGTGCGCCCTGTGGGCATCCAAGCACAGAAGTCCAAGAGAGGGCACAGACTCTCTCTGGACCTCGCCAGGACCACCTTCCCTGCAGCCGGAATCACTCCAGGTGGGGGTCCCTGGCTTGTGACCTGGGAACGTGACTTTCCAGGGTTTTGCCGCTGGCGTGGGATTTAGTTGTCTCGGTATTTCCGATAGGACCCGGAAGCATGAGGCACCTGTAGTGATGCTTGCGTCCGCGCTCACTTATGTGGTGTGTGGAAGACGGGTTTGTCAGGGCCAGTGTGTGACTGTCACGGTTTCGTGGGCTGTCATGACCAGTACCCCAGACGCACTGGCTTCAACAACACACATTTATCGTCTCGTGTCCTGGAGGTTGGGAGTCCGCGATCCAGGTGTGGCCCTCGTGGACTGAGATCCCTGGGGTCAGGACTTCAACATGGGCGTTTCAGGGACACGGTTCTGCCCACGGCAGAGACACATGAGCCTCACGGCTTGTGTCAAGATGCAAGGATTAAAAGAAGACTGGCAGCTCCTTGGGGGACGTTAGCAAACGGAAACACGGCCCTGACTTCCGTGCAAGACGACGGCCCCCCTGGCCCAGCTGGCTGGCTGGAGGCCTGGGGTCGGACTTGGCTGGACACGTTGTGGCCTTGGTGAGCCTGATGTTGGCGCAGACGTGAGCTGCTGCCACGGGCTTTTGTAGTAGCTTTGATGTCCAAAGGGAGGCTGGTCAGGGTGTCCCGTGGACACCACGTGGCAGGTCATATGTGTGTGGATTCCAAGAGCCCTCCTAGGCCTGGACAGGTCCGCCTGGACACTGGGCTGTGCACGCCTGTGTGCTCAGAAGGATGGACCAGGTGTCCCGGGCATGCCCCTTCCTGCGTGGGCCAGGGTCTCAGTGCTGTCCGGAGCGTGGGCTGGGCTCTGGATGTGGGGATGGCTTCCGCCCCGCGTGTCTGCAGAGCTCCGGTGGCCCCGGGTGGCCACCAGCATGAGGCCCATTAGCACACGCGCCTAGCGCTGTTCCCGTAATTATTGCTCATTAGTATTCGCCTGCGTGGACCTGTCTGGTCTGGGCTCCGCGTGCCTCCGCGCGGCTGTGGCCGTTTGATACGGGCAGACACGGAGGTCAGTGTGCAGGCACTAATGAGGCCTGGACGTCAGGAATGATTCCCGTGCCTGGCGGCTCCTCTCACATGCTCGCGGCCGGCTCCCCTGAAGCCAAGGCAGACGTGCCCAGGACGCCCCGGGGCCGGCACCCACCGTGTGGGGCTCCAACGGCACATTGGGGTGCCCGTGCTCCTGCTTATATCACATGGAAGCCGGTGCCTGCCCAAGGGGCTCCACGCGCCCGAGGGCCAGTGGCGGGTTCCCTACTCTCTGCACCTTTCTTTAGAGACAACGTTTGTCCATGTACCAACTTGAGGATCCCGTTGACCAATAGCTGCAGGAGGGTGGACGCCAAGGAAATTCTGCAAGGCTGCTCTCCATGCCAAGGGAACTTTCAGGGGTGGCTCCACGGGGAGCAGGGCATGAGGGCAGGGGGAGGGACAAAGGGAAGGAAGGGAGGGACGTGAAGGACAAGGGAGACTCCCACCTGACGAGAACGCCAACCACCCCGATGCCCTGGGTCTTTCGAGACACGGCAGGAACACAGCCGTCCAGGCTCAGAAACATTCTCTGCCCGAGCAGAGCCCCTTAATAAAAAATGAGGTCGCTTCCCAGTGCAGAGGATGAGAAGTTCCCCCGAAATGTATTTCCCTTTCAAAAGACTCTCGGGGGAAACGCTCAAAGCTTTCTTCAACGGGAAGCTCTCTGCCTTTGCCACATGTTTAACTTTCTGCAGCACGCTGAGAGCCGGTGTCCACGTCGGGGGCGCCCCCAGGCGTCCGCTGGGGTGGCGGCAGGGTCCGTGTCCCCGTTCCTCTGGACCACGGGTGGGAATGAGGGGAAATCCGGAGCCCGGAACATTTGAAAGGAGATCCACAGGCTCTACAGGCAATGTCAGGACGAGGCAGAGTTAACATTTCCAGTTTGGAAATAACACCTTTTTTCAACATTCTCCTCCTCCATTGGGCGTGCGTGGGGAGCGCTTCTGAAATATGTACAGAGACCTGTTGTACAAAATATGGGGAAATGGATGGAAGGCACGTGTCAGGGGCCCAAATACCTGAGTGACCTGTTGGGGTTGATTGGAACAAAGTGTAGGGTCACTGATTTATTGGGTACAATGATATCGCGCAGGAAGCTCGCCTGCACGGAGGCTCCCAGCCTCAGCCCCGCCGGATCTCAGACTCCCAGCCTCAGCCCTGCCTGGATCTCAGACTCCCAGCCTCAGCCCCGCCTGGATCTCAGCCTCCCGGCCTCAGCCCTGCCTGGATCTCAGCCTCCCGGCCTCAGCCCCACCTACTTCTCAGCCTCCCAGCCTTCAGGACCAGCATAATAAATGCATGTTATAAAGCTGCCCCGTGTGGTCTATTTGTTACAGCAGCTCGAGCAGACTCGTACAGACATTTTGAAACACATGCAAAACTAGAAAATAGTACGATGACGTGCCTATTCCCTTCACGCAGGTCCAAGAATTACAACAATTCACGGATCCTTTTCAGGTCTCATCCTGCCCATACACCCGATACATACACAGTCTTTTGTGGGTTCTTGCTCTCATTTCCTTGACTTCTCTTTTCAACTCCTTGTCTGTCCTTGGTTTCCCATTTGGGGGATGTTGAAAGCAGCCAATGCATCAGATCATTTTGTCTGTTGATAGCTCAATAGAAGTCTGTGAAAGATGAATGTATTTTATTCTGGTTATTTTTATGTGGTATGGAAGGATTCATCAAGATTTCCAACCCAACGAGGAGCAATTCTAACGGCAGACACATGGAGGGAAGGCAGAGGAGGCGGGAGCTGAGGTGACAGCACACCAGAGCTTTGCTTGACTAACGTGACCGTGTTAAATGCCTGGGTCCCACTGGTATGTTGCATTGGGGTCCTGCCCTCTCTCTCCAGCTGCCATCACCCACCACACTCCTCTGGTCACCTGCGGGGGGTCTCTCACGGTGGGCTCTGTGAGGACCCATCTGCCTTGAAATTCTTCATTGGCCTCTGGACTGTGGGCTACGGTTAACCAGGGCTCCCGCGTCCACCCCTCATGCCCTGAGGGCACCATGGAGGCCCGTGCTTTCAATCCATGGATCACAGCCCACCACTGGGTCGTGGAATCCATCTGCTGGGTTGAAAGCTGATGAGGCACAAAGGTGGGATGATGGGTTCATGAACCACATCTCCTCCTGACCACCATGCAGGTCCAGAAATGGAAGGTTTCCAACAGCCAGGAGGTTCCCACCTGGGCCTTTTTGGTCAGTATCCCCTCAACGGACATCCCCGCTATTGTGGTTCCTGTCAGATTGTGAAACTAGTTTCATTATAAGTGTTTGCTACACTTGTATCAATATACACATTGCACGTTTACAAAGGAATATGCATTGTGCATATTAGTGATATTTTTCTAACAGTGTAGCGTGATCTGGAGTGAACCCTGGTCTTGTGTCGGTCACACTGGGTGCACCCTGGTCTTGTACGTGTCACACTGGGTGCACTCTGGTCTTGTGTCGGTCACACTGGGTGCATCCTGGTCTTGTACGTGTCACACTGGGTGCACCCTGGTCTTGTTCCGGTCACACTGGGTGCACCCTGGTCTTGTACGTGTCACACTGTGTGCACCCTGGTCTTGTATCGGTCACAGTGTGTGCACCCTGGTCTTGTATCTGTCACACTGTGTGCACCCTGGTCTTGTTCCGGTCACACTGGGTGCACCCTGGTCTTGTATCTGTCACACTGTGTGCACCCTGGTCTTGTTCCGGTCACACTGGGTGCACCCTGGTCTTGTATCTGTCACAGTGTGTGCACCTGGTCTTGTATCTGTCACACTGTGTGCACCCTGGTCTTGTATCTATCACAGTGGGTGCACCCTGGTCTTGTATCTGTCACAGTGGGTGCACCCTGGTCTTGTTCCGGTCACACTGGGTGCACCCTGGTCTTGTGTCGGTCACACTGTGTGCACACTAGTTTTTATCTCCCACACTGTTGCCAGCGATGGCACAGTTTGGGAATAGCGGCTGAGATGACTTCCTCCCACAATGCCACCGCAAGGCTGAGGGAGGAAGGGACCAGCGGTCTGCAGCACCCCCAAGGCCCTCAATTTCTAATCCAAACCCTGCTTCCCACACAGGTTACACTTCGTCCAGCCTGCAGGGACTTGTTGAGGGGGACGAAACAGGGCACTCCGGCAGAAACCCCGCTTCACACCGCTACGGTGGGAGCCACCCACCTTAACCGGGAGATGCTTGCGGTCCCAGAGTGGAGATGCTGAGAGAGGGAAGTCTGATAGCCCAGCATCTAATGGCGCAGTCACTGACCACACCCACATTCTGGGCAATGAGGAGGCGGTCTAGGTCCTGCTCTGAAGAGTCCCATTTCCCCTGAAGCTCCCATCGCAAAAAAGAGACAGAAACACAGGGAAACGTGTATTGATGTCTTTTTTCCTTTGTACAGATGAACCTTTTCAAAGGAGGGGGTGGAAAGAAATTTGTAGTGCAGAGCCGTGGGCTAGTGGGGTCTCACCTGCCTGCTGGTAAGCCCACAGGTGTGCTCACAGGTGTGTGCACAGGTGTGTTTGCTGGTGAGCCCATAGGTATGCTCACAGGTATGTGCGCAGGTGTGCCTGCAGATAATCCCACAGGTGTGCTCACAGGTGTGTGCACAGGTATGCACACAGGTGAGCCTGCAGGTGTGTGCCCAGGTGTGTTTGCTGGTGAGCCCATAGGTATGGTCACAGGTATGTGCGCAGGTGTGCCTGCAGATAATCCCACAGGTGTGGTCACAGTTCTGTGCACGGGTATGCACACAGGTGAGCCTGCAGGTGTGTGCACAGGTGTGTGTGCACAGGTGTGCCTGTAGGTGAGCCTGCAGGTGTGTGCACAGGTGTGTGTGCACAGGCGAGCCCGCAGGTGTGTGCACAGGCATGCTCACAGGTGAGCCCAGGCACCCTCCTGCGGTGCCCACCTAAGTGCTCATGACGCGTGGACACGCGTCCTCTCCCTCCTCCCTTCACTTCTCCTCCTGCAGCAGAAGGACCGGGGCTCCCACACAGGCTGCCAACTAATACGAGCCCGTGTTGACAAATGCTCGTCAAGAAGCAAAGGCGAGAAGCAAAATCAATATGTTAAGTCCCGCGGTGCCCCCGCCGCCCCCGCCGAGCACTCCCTGATTAATTTACAACGGGGCCGAGCCAGCCCTCAGAACCATGCAAGTTTTTAGAAAAAGTTTACAGCCAGTCTTGTCAGGCGTTGTGCCGTTTCTTTTCCTTTCTTTTCCCTTTTATTTTTTTAAGGAAAAAAAAAGAAAAAAAGAAAAAAAACACACCCCCTCCCCGTCTTCCTTATTCTGACACCGTTTTCCTTCAGAAGATCTCAAAGTACAAGCGGGTACATGACATCCGCCGAGCTCCCCAGCGCACACACTTTCCGTTTGATTTATGACACGGCTCCGTAGGTGCGGCTGACAGCTTTCAGATTGAAGCCCAGGCGCGCGGGCTTTCAAGAGGGGCGGGCGAGCCGGGCCCATCCATCGCCGGGCGTCCCGGGAGCCGCACGCAGCCTTTGTAGCGCCCCGCAGCGCGGCGGCCCCCACGCTGGGCCGGGCCCCGCTCGCTGACAGGCAGCCGGCACTTCACCCTAATCACGAGTAAAAGGCAGCTCCCTGTAGGTTACACATCTTCTGTGTTTTGACATTGACCTTAATACATAATTTAACCACAAAGCTTGAGCAACGTGGAACAAGATAAGAAAAGACCACAGAACTGGCAAATAAAGTGATGTTCCATCAGAAATCATATTTGTTCCTGATGGCGGAGACGTGGGCATTACGAACAAGGGCAGGAGCGGTGGGGAGGGGAGGAGGGCAGGGGCCGGGGGCCGGGGGGCGTCTGCCTCGCCGCCGAGCCGTGTTCCAGGACGGAGGGGCCCTGTCAGGTGAAGGTCTGTCCTGCATCTGGGATGCCGGCCGGCAGTCAATCACCAGTAGGTTCCCAAAGACTCGGATGGGTCTGCAGGAGAGGCAGCGAGCTCCTGTGCCTGTTTGTTGGCACGGAGAGGCTGGCGTTCCGGCAGCGTGGGAAACAAACGTGGACACCCGAGGGGCTGGGTGTCGGTCATCTCCCGGGAAGGGGGCAGGTGACGCCTGCAGGTGTCGGCTGTGCAGGTGGGGGTGCTGGGGCAGGTGCGTCCTTGGAGGAGGCAGCGGTGCACGCGGGGTGGGTGTGCGTCAACACCATGACCCGCTGGATCCGATTTCCAGTTTGCTCTGCCATGAAGACTGAGCGCCCACCGGGCACCGTGCTCGGTGTGGGGCTGGGGTTTCTGCTGAGAGCTGGAAGCGTGCTCCCGTGGGAGGCACCTGGATGCTGAGCGATGGGACGACAGGGATGCGGATCGCCGCCTGCCTCCAGGCTGGGACACGCGGGGGCAGCTCCAGGCACCACACGTGGCTGGGCACAGACGCTCTGGGCAGGGCACCAGTTCGCACAGAAAACACCCCGTTTCGGTTCTGGGAGCCCAGCTTCCACAGGGAGACACAAAGAGGGGTGAAGGAGAACACACACGCTTACACACGCTTACACACGTGCATACACACGTGCACACCGACCTCCACACAGATACACACTCCCAACTTACAGCCATACGGCACATACGAGAGACCTCTACACACACCCTCACCCACAGGCACGCCCGCACAGGCACACACACGCCTGTATTCCTCACAGCCCTCACCACTTACCCACACGCCCCAGGACACACACACACACACACACACACACACACACACACACACACACTCCCCAGTACCCTGGCCCGTCCCCTGCATGCCCGAGATGGAGCTGAGGAA
>NW_024423319.1:124968557-125010825 GCF_017311325.1 Ursus maritimus | reverse complement strand
TCACAGGTATGTGCGCAGGTGTGCCTGCAGATAATCCCACAGGTGTGGTCACAGTTCTGTGCACGGGTATGCACACAGGTGAGCCTGCAGGTGTGTGCACAGGTGTGTGTGCACAGGTGTGCCTGTAGGTGAGCCTGCAGGTGTGTGCACAGGTGTGTGTGCACAGGCGAGCCCGCAGGTGTGTGCACAGGCATGCTCACAGGTGAGCCCAGGCACCCTCCTGCGGTGCCCACCTAAGTGCTCATGACGCGTGGACACGCGTCCTCTCCCTCCTCCCTTCACTTCTCCTCCTGCAGCAGAAGGACCGGGGCTCCCACACAGGCTGCCAACTAATACGAGCCCGTGTTGACAAATGCTCGTCAAGAAGCAAAGGCGAGAAGCAAAATCAATATGTTAAGTCCCGCGGTGCCCCCGCCGCCCCCGCCGAGCACTCCCTGATTAATTTACAACGGGGCCGAGCCAGCCCTCAGAACCATGCAAGTTTTTAGAAAAAGTTTACAGCCAGTCTTGTCAGGCGTTGTGCCGTTTCTTTTCCTTTCTTTTCCCTTTTATTTTTTTAAGGAAAAAAAAAGAAAAAAAGAAAAAAAACACACCCCCTCCCCGTCTTCCTTATTCTGACACCGTTTTCCTTCAGAAGATCTCAAAGTACAAGCGGGTACATGACATCCGCCGAGCTCCCCAGCGCACACACTTTCCGTTTGATTTATGACACGGCTCCGTAGGTGCGGCTGACAGCTTTCAGATTGAAGCCCAGGCGCGCGGGCTTTCAAGAGGGGCGGGCGAGCCGGGCCCATCCATCGCCGGGCGTCCCGGGAGCCGCACGCAGCCTTTGTAGCGCCCCGCAGCGCGGCGGCCCCCACGCTGGGCCGGGCCCCGCTCGCTGACAGGCAGCCGGCACTTCACCCTAATCACGAGTAAAAGGCAGCTCCCTGTAGGTTACACATCTTCTGTGTTTTGACATTGACCTTAATACATAATTTAACCACAAAGCTTGAGCAACGTGGAACAAGATAAGAAAAGACCACAGAACTGGCAAATAAAGTGATGTTCCATCAGAAATCATATTTGTTCCTGATGGCGGAGACGTGGGCATTACGAACAAGGGCAGGAGCGGTGGGGAGGGGAGGAGGGCAGGGGCCGGGGGCCGGGGGGCGTCTGCCTCGCCGCCGAGCCGTGTTCCAGGACGGAGGGGCCCTGTCAGGTGAAGGTCTGTCCTGCATCTGGGATGCCGGCCGGCAGTCAATCACCAGTAGGTTCCCAAAGACTCGGATGGGTCTGCAGGAGAGGCAGCGAGCTCCTGTGCCTGTTTGTTGGCACGGAGAGGCTGGCGTTCCGGCAGCGTGGGAAACAAACGTGGACACCCGAGGGGCTGGGTGTCGGTCATCTCCCGGGAAGGGGGCAGGTGACGCCTGCAGGTGTCGGCTGTGCAGGTGGGGGTGCTGGGGCAGGTGCGTCCTTGGAGGAGGCAGCGGTGCACGCGGGGTGGGTGTGCGTCAACACCATGACCCGCTGGATCCGATTTCCAGTTTGCTCTGCCATGAAGACTGAGCGCCCACCGGGCACCGTGCTCGGTGTGGGGCTGGGGTTTCTGCTGAGAGCTGGAAGCGTGCTCCCGTGGGAGGCACCTGGATGCTGAGCGATGGGACGACAGGGATGCGGATCGCCGCCTGCCTCCAGGCTGGGACACGCGGGGGCAGCTCCAGGCACCACACGTGGCTGGGCACAGACGCTCTGGGCAGGGCACCAGTTCGCACAGAAAACACCCCGTTTCGGTTCTGGGAGCCCAGCTTCCACAGGGAGACACAAAGAGGGGTGAAGGAGAACACACACGCTTACACACGCTTACACACGTGCATACACACGTGCACACCGACCTCCACACAGATACACACTCCCAACTTACAGCCATACGGCACATACGAGAGACCTCTACACACACCCTCACCCACAGGCACGCCCGCACAGGCACACACACGCCTGTATTCCTCACAGCCCTCACCACTTACCCACACGCCCCAGGACACACACACACACACACACACACACACACACACACACACACTCCCCAGTACCCTGGCCCGTCCCCTGCATGCCCGAGATGGAGCTGAGGAAGCAGGTGAGGGCACAGGCAGCCATGCTGACCAGGAGCCTCCCTTCTGCCACGAAACCCCCTCCCGGGGAGGGGAAGAACTAACGCCACCAGTTTGCGGGCTCAGACATTTACCTTCCTTGTCCAGTACGGGTCTAGACGTAAACACTAACACACTGGGCTTGTGTCCAGCCCCAGCCCACAACCCCGTGGTGGCCACAAAGGACCCACGGTCATTCACGATTCAGGCTCCTGACGTGGGACCAGCTACCTGTGAAATACAAGGATCCTGAGGTTCAAACAGCCCTTGGAAGTGCTGGTGATTGACGTCTGTTTGCACGCAGCCACGTGACGTGTGCAAACCACACATATGTCTCCGACAACAAATGATTATTTCTGCAAATGAAGAGATAAATATCTGCAGGGCGTTTTCCCTTTGGTCTTCTCTGCTGCAGCTCAGAATTTTAATTTTGGCATTTTTCCGTGGAAAGAGGTCCTTTTGCTATTAGATTTTCGTGCTTGACATCAGAGATGAGTGTGGGATTTTTATGATTTCTTCCTGTTTTTGTAAAGCTGGCTGTAGGATGGCCCATGAGGCAAAACCTACTCATTAATTTTTAATGATGAGAATAAAAAATATATAAGGTAAAAATTAGAAGACAGAGGAAATCGTAACAGACTTACTTTGGTGTATGTTGGTGATGTTTTGCCTTGCTCTTTATTTTCTTAAATATGTGGTTTTCCCTGATAACTTAGAGAGGGTTAGTGACTTTCCCAGAGCCACAAAACTGTATTCCAACATAGGTCTCAAAGGTCCCAGATACTCAGAGTGGCTCTGTTGCTGTAAACACCTTGGGGAAGGGAGCCATGGGATGCATGCCACGGGACACATGCCATGGGACACATGCCACAGAACACATACCACAGAACACATGCCACAGGACACATGCCACAGGACTCATGCCACAGAACACATGCCACATGGTGCATGCCACAGGGCATGTGCCACAGAACACATGCCACGGAACACACGCCACAGGACTCATGCCACAGGATGCGTGCCACAGGACACATGACACATGGTGCATGCCGCAGGGCACATGCCACAGAACACATGCTACAGGATGCTTGCCATGGAACACATGCCATGGGACATGTACCACAGAACACATGTCATGGGACACATGCTACACTTGCCAACGTCCTGCTACCCGCCAACTGCATTAGTGTGATTCTCATTATGCTTTTGTTGTTTTGTTATCTACCTAATCTATCATTTATCATCTATCATCTATCTATCATCTATCTACCTCTATCATCTATTATCCATCTATCAGTGTCTTTTCATACATATAAGGACTATTTTTAAAAAGTTCTTATAAGATTTTATTTTTAAGTAATCTCTACTCCCAACATGAGCATTGAACTCACAACCCTGAGATCAAGAGTTTCACACTCTACCAACTGAGTCGGCCACACGCCCCAAGGACTATTTTTATGTCTTTGTTTTCCTGATTCATCTGTTTGTCTAATCTAACCATTTTCTATAGGACTTTTGGTCTTTTCCCTCTTTCCTTTTTTTTTTTAAAGTTATTATCATAGGGATATCAGTCATTTATCTGTGATACATGCTACTAAAAAATCTTTCTCAATTTGTCTTTTGCTTTTGACTTTGCTTATTTTTTGGGGGGAGAGAGTCAATTACACCAAAAATGCGTTATGTGGTCGAATTCTTCACTCTTTTATTGTATCTAGATTTTCAGCCCTGGTTAGAAAGTCTTTCCTTGCACACAGATGAGGTAGGAATTCAACCATGTTTTTCTTCTACGACTTGTATCATTGCACTTTTAAAAAAGTGTGGGTCTGGGGCGCCTGGGTGGCACAGCGGTTAAGCGTCTGCCTTCGGCTCAGGGAGTGATCCCGGCGTTGTGGGATCGAGCCCCACATCAGGCTCCTCCGCTATGAGCCTGCTTCTTCCTCTCCCACTCCCCCTGCTTGTGTTCCCTCTCTCGCTGGCTGTCTCTATCTGTCAAATAAATAAATAAAATCTTAAAAAAAAAGTGTGGGTCTATAATCACTCTATTTGTGTAGGGTGTCAGCAATGGAGCTCATTGTATCTTTTTCCACTTACTGGAGATGTCTATCTTTCCCTAGTGGTTTAGATGTCAGATTTCCATGCGTAACTGGCACTCTTTTATGCCCTTTCTATGCACCAGCACCCTCTCTTCACAACAGAGGTTTTATCTGGGCTTTACCATTGGGAGGCAACGCCTACAGCACCGACCCCACTTTTCAACGTTTCCCTGCTAACCCTGCCGTGAGCATCAGCGTTGACTTGCCCGATGCCTGAGAAACGGACTTTGTGCTGCTGTCACTGAGGTCGCATCCCATTCATACGTTAACTCAGGGAGAGCTGACGTGTATACTGCCGAAACGTCCTAACAAACAAGGAAGGTCTTTCTCCTCGTTCTGTTTCACTCTTGTTTGTTTCTGGAGTGTTTTATAGTCTCATTTCATATAGTTAATTGCTAAGTGTTTCATCTTCTTTGCTGCTGTAGCAAACGGCATGTTCTTGTGCGGTTGCTGTTCTCACTGGTCCTTATTTTCATCTGCAAAGCCTGTTCGTTTTTGCATGCTAATCGTATAACCCACTACCTTGCTCAAAACTTGTCTTGTTTGAGTTAGCTCTATTGTTATTTCTCTAGGGTCTCTAAGGTTTTCTGTAAGGTTATCCCATTGTTCTCTCACATCACTTGAAAAATAAATAGAGGTTTGCTTTTTATTTTTCAAGCCTGCTTAATCTGATTATTTTCTTTTGTCTTGATTGCATTAGATAATTCCTCCAGTATGAGGTTAAGAAGTAGTAGGGGCTGCAGACATCCTTGCATATAAACATATATGTTGTGCATATACACAGACATATATACACATATGTGTACATATCATTTTCATAACTAGCCATCTGTTTCTTGTTTTTCCACTGGTTTTAGGAATTTTGTCAAAGATTTTTCTCCTTAGATCTACTTTCATGTGATTTCTAACAATATTTTTTGTGATATTGAATCATCTTTTTACGCCTGGTAAAGGTCTGTGTCGTGTGTGGCTTACCTGTGCTCTTGGTTGATCTTGTGAGTTTTCTGGAGTAAGTTGGAGAGATTCTAACTGACGTGATGATGACTGCCGCTATCCTGAAGTCTGAGAGCCCACCTTGATTTTACTTCCCTGTTTTAGCCCAGGAAGGGCAACCATAATGGGGTCACTCGATATAGGGTAGACGAGAGAGTAGAAACAGATGGAGAGATTTTCTGTACCCAAACAGCCCAACAGCTATGATGAAGAAGTTTTAATGTTCACCTAATTAACTCATAGTCAGCTACTTGCCCTGACCAAGCAGGACGCCTATGTGTGTGTGTGTGTGTGTGTGTGTGTGTGTGCATGTACTTCCTGTCATAGTTTGTCTTCTCCTCCTCGTCGTGTTCCTCAGAGGCAACAAGAGCAGAATGTGGGTTGTTCCTTTCACAGAGAAAGTGTCCACATTTCTCTTCCTTTTGAGAACAAATAGTTGAAGCTACCAGAATTTCCTCCCAGTTGAACCTACCAGAAGTCCTTTCCAGTTGAACCTGTCAGAAGTTCCTCCCAGTTGAACCCATCAGAAGTTCCTCCCAGTGGAACCTACCAGAAATTCCTCCCAGTTGAAACTACCAGAAGTCCTTTCCAGTTGAACCCATCAGAAGTTCCTCCCAGTTGAACCTATCAGAAGTTCCTCCCAGTTGAACCTACCAGAAATCCCTTCCAGTTGAACCCATCAGAAGTTCCTCCCAGTTGAACCTACCAGAAATCCCTTCCAGTTGAACCTGTCAGAAGTTCCTCCCAGTTAAACCTACCAGAAATCCCTTCAGTTGAACCTCTCAGAAGTTCCTCCCAGTTGAACCCATCAGAAGTTCCTCCCAGTTGAACCCATCAGAAGTTCCTCCCAGTTGAACCTACCTACCAGAATCACCAGATGGTTACTTATTTGCTTGGTTGCTAGAGTGTTTGCAGTGTAGATTGGAGTTCTCCCCAGCCAGGGTGGTAAGAATCTCTGTTGTACACTCATTCATTCATTGGACTCAACTTTGAGTGGACGTTGCTTCCTCCCCAAACTCCTCAAGCCATGTCCAGTAGTTACTTTATTTCAAATCTACAGATAAGATGGTGATCAGCCACTTTCCAAGCAGAATGCAGATGGTGTTGAGACAAATATGAATGTTCTGCCAAGTCACTGACCTGCTTCTTGTCATGGGGTGTGGCTTCACCTGTTAATCATCAAGGGTTCAACTGCGCAAGTTCCTGGCAACTGAAAATACGATCCGAGAGCTTGTGGAGAAGCCACATGCAGAGAGGTCAGAGTGTCACTGCCGATTTATCCACCTGGGTGGGGTGAGAGTGAACGTGGGGAAGGAGCGGAGCCATGTGAGTCAAGACTCTCATTCAAGAACCAAGAAGACCCACAAAACTGAGACGGACTTAGATGGACATGAATCTGGGAAGGAAGTTGGGAGTTTTCACACTAGATGGGAAGTCTGAAGAACTAGCCTCAGAGAATGGAACAGACCCCAAGGATGGAGGGGCAAGAAGAGCTTGCCAAGCAGCCATGGACCCTAGAAACGTTGTGGCCATCATCTTGAATTTGTCAACTGGACCTGATTGGAGTCATTCTCTCAAGATTCCAAGTGCTGGGCAGACAGTCCCATTCTCTGGAGTGTGTGGATGGCAGGACGGCAGGATGGAGAATGTCCCTACCCTGTGGCTTACCGAAGAGATGTGGGGCTGGCTCCCACCAACACTTGCCAAGTGGGAATGGCCCCAGTTAACAAGGGTCTCAATCCTAGGGGCGCCTGGGTGGCGCAGCGGTTAAGCGTCTGCCTTCGGCTCAGGGCGTGATCCTGGCGTTATGGGATTGAGCCCCACATCAGGCTCCTCCATTGTAAGCCTGCTTCTTCCTCTCCCACTCCCCCTGCTTGTGTTCCCTCTCTCGCTGGCTGTCTCTATCTCTGTCAAATAAATAAATAAATAAAATCTTTAAAAAACAACAACAACAACAAAAAACAAGGGTCTCAATCCCAGCAGAACAAGTCTGCTCCAACATTGCCATGTGCCCATTGAGGGGTCATGGGGACTCAAGGTCAGCGAAAGCAGAATGTTCAGTTTGGTGGTGGAGGGGGACGTTGCTGGGGCTCCAGGGAGGATTTCAAGCATGGCCAACAGGCCAGTCTATGGGACAAGGATACGAGATTTGTGATAAGAGGCCAGCCCGTGGGAGAGGAATACGAGATTTGAGATGGCTAAGAGGTGGGATTATGGTGGACACCAGTCTGACTGAGGGTGGCCAAGTAAGGCAGGGAGGGAGAAAGCAGCTGTGGTTGCTACATGGCAACCATGTGTGGGAAACCAGAGCCAAAGATCTCTGACCTGGCTGCCTTTACTCTTTGCTGAATATAGACTCTCAGATAGCTGGAGGAAGTTGTTTTCATGGGCTTCATAAGCCATAGTTAATGTGGGTATGGGAGACTGCCCACGGAATAGCATATTCCCGCCCTCCCCACCCCATGAATCCCTTCCCCCTCTATGTGTGATGATGGTGAAACTTTGTGCACCAAAAGAAAATCCCACCCCGAAGCCCCCTAAACAAAGTTCCCCTCTTGACCAAGCGCAGAGAAAGGTGGAACTCTCCAAGGCTGGTCCTTCTCCGAGTTAGGAGCAGAAAAACTTTGGATACTTTTCACAGAAGTCAGAAACATATTAATTTTTCAGAGCCTTGTGAGTCAAACCTGGCTCGTCCAATTTGCTTCAAACTTCGCAGCCCGAGATGAAGCATGAGAACTTTCCGGCCAAAGGAGACATTTTGTCAGAGCGGGAAGGAGGTCAGTTGAGGGCAGCGAGCATGGGGGATGTGATCGCCCGGGCTTGGGATCCTGGGCTGGTGTCTCTAATTAGCGGGCGCCCTCTCTCGCGAAACCAGGGTGGGCAAGTGCTCAGGCTGGTGCCCGTGACCGACACACGAGGGCATCAAGGGGAGACCGTTGTGCTGTCCTCAGGACATGGAGGAGGGGGTGAATGAGGGACACGTGGGTTTATTCCATGTTTCTCAGAGCACTTCTGGTTTATAGTATAAAATCTCATTTCCAGGAAGGAAGGCAGGAAGGGAGGGAGGGAGGAAGCAAGGAAGGAAGGCAGGAAGGGAGGTAGGAAGGAAGGAAGGTTTGGGGGTGAATTAGCTGTATCTAGAATGCGACTGAGGAACCGGATGACAGGTTGGGGGTTGGGCGTGTGGGGAGGCAGAGCCCCCGTGGGGACCGCTTACCATTAATTTGCAATCCAGGAAGTGAAATATTAATGCCCAAAGCAAGGCCATTGTCTTCAGCGATTCTCTGATTCTCTCCGGTCCTTTTATATCCAGTCCGATGCAAGCCATCCTCCTTGACCGGTTTATTTTTGGCAGCATTGACATTGCAGCAGGGGACCCCCACTTTGTACTCAGAGGGGCCTTTGGTGTTTGCTATTGTTGGAAAAACCAACACTTCCCCCTTTGCTCTGTCATTCGCTCGCTGCCCCAGAAAGACATTCTGGTCAGTTGTTGGAAAGGGTCCCACGGTCATGTGCAATTACAGCGAGTCCCTTCTCTGCATGTGGCACAGCCCTGGGGCCAGCTCAGAGTGGAGCAGGGAGACACGGGGCCGGGTACGTCCGCCTCGGGCTTTGTCCTGCTGTGGAAGTCAGCATAGAGCTTGCAGTTTTCTTCAGCTTTCTTCTTCCTCTTTTTTACAAAACATACACTTTACCATTTTTAAGTGAACACGTCAGGGGCGTTCAGGACATTCATTGGGCTGGGCAACCCCCAGCTCTGTCTGGTTCTAGAAAATTCTTATCCCCCAAAAGGAGACCCCGTCCCCATGGGCAGTCCCTCCCCATCCCCGTCCGCAGCGCCCTGCCACCACGAATCCACTTTGTGTCTGTGGACTTGCCTGACCTGGATGTCTCATATCCGTGGGCTCACACACCACGTGGACTTTGGTGTCTGGCTTCTCTCACTGAACATCACGTTTTCAGGGTCCGTCCACGTGGCAGCAGGTGTCAGAGCTCCGTTCCTTTTTGTGGCCGAGTCATAGTCCCCTGTGTGGATGGGCCACGTTCTGCTTATCCGTTCATCCTTCGGTGGACATTCGGGCTGTCTGTACGTTCTGGCTGCTGTGAAAGGTGCCACTATGAACGCACGTGGCACGCTTCCGTGTGGATGGTCTTTACACATCTTGGATTTTTAAAATCACAGAAAATGCCTTCTCAGGACTCAGGAGACTGGAGTGGAATCTGGCTAAGGTTGTGGGAATCGGGACCCCAAAATGTCCCAAATTGTGTTGGCCGGTCCTAAGTGATGGCAAATTTAGCTGGAGTTGATGATTCATTACCAGCTCCTCCCTGACCAGGCACAAAGGTCTGTTTTTCTTCCGCGTCCACATAGGGCCATGCTTGGGCTCCTTGCCCCAGGAGGCGGTGGTGACAACCTGGCCAATGCAGACATCATTGTAGCCACTTTGCTTTGCATGAGTTGAAAATGGGTCTAAAGGCTCCACTCTGGGTGGGACCTCAGAGCAAAGGGGCCTTTACCTTCCTTGGAAAGGACAGATGCTCCCACCAAGACCAAGAGGGCGTCTGCTTACTTTTCATTTAGGACAAAGCAAGGCCTCTCTTTTGCATTTATTCTCGGAGGCTTAAAATTTAACCACGTGCTGCTGTTTTTATTTTCTAGAGTGGCTGTAACAAAGGACCCCAGACTGGGGGCCTGCAGTAATGGGAATTCATGCTCCCCCAGCTCTGGAGGCCAGAAGTCTGAGACCCAGGTGGGGCAGGGCTGCTGAGATCCAGGCAGGGCAGGACCCCTGAGATCCAGGCAGGGCAGGGCTGCTGAGATCCAGGCGGGGCAGGGCCGTGCTTCCTCCAGAGGCTCCAAGAGAGGGTCCCTCCTGACTCCTCCACCTTCTGGGCTCCAGGTATCCCTGGGCTGGTGGCCACGTCCCTCCCATCTCTGCCTCTGTCTTCACATGGCTTCTCCTCCGTGACTGTCTCTCCTCTTCTGTCTAAGGACACCTGTCATTGGATTTAGGGCCACAGCCCCTTAATCCAGGACGACCTCATCTGGGGATTCTTAATTACATCCGGAAAGACCCTATTTCCAAATAAAGTCCCGTTCCCAGGTTCCGAGGGGGCATGCACATACAACGGCCTAAAGGAACACTCGAGTGATTGGCACTGCCTGGGCTCAGTACTAAAGCCAACAAAATGCCATTAAAGAGGAGAAAGGCCAGACCATTTTTTTCCTCTGGGTTTTGCAGCCCACATTCCTTTCTACGATGGCAGGATCCAAATTCCTGGTTTTGCAGAGAAGGCTTTTGAAGAGTCTGTGTGGCTTCCGGGACATCAGATGGTTCTCAGGAAACAGTTGGATGAGCTCAGTGTAAAGAAATGAGAAACAGATGAGACGCAGTTCTGATGAAAAGGCACAGGGCTGAGATTGAAGGGGGTGGCGTGGCAGCGTGCACTGGGGTTTTGGCGAGGCCCTGAGCTCCGGGGCCGTTCCACGCTGGGCTGGCGAGCGGAAAGCATTTAAGCCACTGGAGGGGGAGGGTGTTGCTGCCGTGGTAGCACACGTGACACCGTGACACCGTGGGCTTAGTCGGCTTTGTCCACCTCGGGGGTGCTCGTGGGGGCGACGTTCTCTGGCTGCTCCCACACGCCTCCACAGACCTGTTTTCGCTGTGCCAAGTGTGGTTCAGCCCTGACCACACCGTGCCCACCATCACATGGAAAGACCATCGAGGCAAGTGGTCTGGGTCCATTTTAATTCCTTGGTGTGGGAAGAGGCTGCTGGCTGGAGTGCCCGGGGCGTCACTGGGTCTGTTTCCAGCTCCCCGGGAGGACCCGCCGATACGGTGCAGCCCCTTTCCTCCCCTGTTCCAGGAAGTACGCTGGGTCGCAAACTCCCTCCAACTGAAGCCATGGCAGCGAGGAAGCAAATGACCCCGTTTAGAAATCACAATCTGAAAATGCACAGACGTCTCCAGCACGGTCTTCAAGGCAGGCTTTGCAAGGGGCGTTAACATTTTTGTTTCCACGACAGTTTTCTGCTGTTCCCCTCCCCTCCCCCCTCCCTCTGTCCTTTCCTGATTTCCACCTACACCACCCCCCTCCTGCCCACCAATCTTCTTTTTTTTCCTTCTGATTTTCAGTTTCTTTTTTCTTCTTTTTTTTAACTTTATGGAGCCAGAATGGACTAAGACCATATATATATTTCAGGCATCCAACGTGATGTTTTCATCTGCGTGCACACTGTGAACGGACTGCCACAATCAAGCGTGTTAACACACCCATCACTTCGTGTGTTACCATGTTTCTCTTTGAAACAAATTTTGTCCCGGGAACATTTAAGATCCACCCCCTAGCGGCTCGCAAAGATACAATGATGCAGTATTGTTAGCTACGGTCACCATGCCAGACCTTAGACCTTCCAGAACTCACTCGTGTTCTAGCGGAAAGTTTGTGCCCTTGGACCAACCACTCAGCGCCTCCTGACTCCCAGCCCCTGGAAACCATGGTCTGGTCTCTGCGTCTGTGAGTCTGAGTGTTTTAGATTCCACATACAAGTGCGAGCGTGCAGAATGCATGTTTGTCTGACGTGTTGCACACAGCGTCATGCCCTCGAGGTCCATCCATGGTCTTGCAAATAGCGGGATTGCCTCGGTCTTCAAGGCTGAGTGATACTCCCTCTATTGTAAATCCTTCCTCTTTCTCCCAGCTTCTGTTTACCAGGTGCCCCATGCACAGCGTTTCTCTAGGTATTGTTTACCTTATTCATAGCTTTGAGACCCACACGTCCTTTCTGGAATGGATAGGAGCTGTGCTGGGACACGTGGCCCCTCCAATTTGGGCTGTTTGCCCTGCGGTTCACTTTTTCCTCTTTTCTGGCATCCCCAAACACCTGTGGCTTCCACGGGCTGGTCCACACCTGGACAGACAGTGACATTAGACCCACCTGGCCAGCCTGTTACACCTGCCACATCCAGCTTCCCTCCCTGGGCCCGGGACCTGTCCAGAGTCTGTTTTTACATGGTCCCCAGGGGACTCTGGTGCTGACCGGATTGGGAAGCCTAGGTTTTCCTCCTATACTCCTAACCCATGCACGCACAGTCCATGAGCTGCTGACCAGCACTCACCTTGAGCTCTTCTGGGCCCCTGGTAGCAGGTGCCCACGTTGTCATCCCAGTAATGACCTGACCCCCATCCCCCTGCATACCTGTTCCTTTCTTCATCCTCCTTCTTGCTCATCTGCAAGGCCAGCTTGTCCGAAGCTCAGCACACAGGACCCATCAGTTATAGCTGTTAGGGGTATGTGGATCACCCTATACTGGGCAGGTGGAGGAAATTATTTTAGTCATATTTCTTCCCATAGTCCTTCTGGGAGTCTACCCAGCTAAATCAAAGGAGAACATTCAATCATTGATTCAGTTGCTTATTTAAAAATATGTTGATTATTTACCATGTCGCAGGCACAGGATGCTGGGGACTTACTGGCTCATGGGAAAGTTTGACCTCTGCTCTCCTGGCAGAACGGGTGGGGAATATGACACTCACTAGGAGATGACAAGGTGCCATGTTAAATTCTAGGGGGTTTTGTAGGAGCTCCCTATCCAAGCACCCACACACTTATACATCTATCCAGCCATCACCTATCCAGCCATTCTTCCATCATCTATCCATCCATCTATCCATCCATCCATCTATCCTTCCACCCATCCATTCATCCTTCCACCTGTCCATCCATCACCCATCTATGCATCCATCCATCACCCATCTACCCATCCTTCCATCCATCCATCCATCCATCCATCATCCATCCATCCTTCCACCCATCCATCCCTCTGCCCATCCACCTCTCCATTCATCCTTCCACCTGTCCATCCATCATGCATCCATCCATCCTTCCATCCATCCAGCATCTACTGAGTCACTGAATCAATGAATCACGGTACCTGCATCTTTAGGCTTTACATACAGGTAACTCTGTCTCAGATTCTTGACAAATAGTTCTTGTCTTCTTGAAAGGATACATTTTGGTATTTACTGTAGGAGAAATCTTCTATAACAATGACAGAACGATGAGTTCCAGGCTGAATGGGTGCCACTAATGGACACTAAAAGCCTCATCTCTTTCTGATTCCCTCACTGAAAAGACAAGAAAGCCCTCATGGGCTGGTCGGAAAGTCTTATACTACACATACTTTCTATGAAGACACCGTCTTGCTTCCAGCTTTTTCTTCCTCCTCCTGAATACCCATCTGGCTGAGTGACATCATGATTATCTCCACCCCCCTCCTCTACCAGACCAGGATTCCAAAATCACTCTAGATTCTTCTAGATTTACTCTTCTCCTTGTCCCTGCATTCGAGGCTCATCATATCGTGCTGACTTCCCTCCTTTATGACTTCCTGGCTCTGTCCTTCTACCTCCCCTTCCCCTGTCCTGCTCAAGCAGGGACTCCCCCGTCTCCTCCTGGCTTAGCAGGATCAGGACGGCTTCTTGGCTGGGGTCCCTGCTTCTCGTTTCTATTCTTTCTTGCATTGGGTTTTCTGAGGCTGCTACAACCAAGTGCCACAAACTGGTGGGTGGGACATCAGAAATATATCTTCTCACAGTTCTGGAGGCCAGATGTCTGAGATCCAGGTGCCATCACGCTTGGTTCCCATGGAGGACCATGAGGGACAAGCTGTTCCAATCCCATCCCTGGTTCTGGTGGTTTTCTGGCAGCCCCTGGTGTCCCTTGGCTCGTACACACATCACTCCAGTGTCCGCCTGCATGGTCATGGGGCCTCCCTGTGTCCACGTCTGCCTCTCTTCCCAAATTTCACCTTCCTATAAGAACACCAGTCACACTGGATTGGGGCCCCACCGTGAGGCACAATGACCTCATCTCAACTGATTACATCTGTTAAGACCCTATTTCCAATGATGGCCACCTTCTGGGGTGCTGGAGATGAGGACTCCCACACATGAGATTTTGGTGGCAGGGGGACACAAGTGAGGCCATAACACCTGCATTCTACCAAAAGTCCACGTGCATTTGCAGTGGTAAGTGCCTTATGCGTGGCTGAGGATGGCACTAAAAATTGTGCCCCTGTTGTGTCGCGGAGAACGTGCATGCCGTGCCGCATAGAAGGTGCTCAGATGAAAGGCACTTGGCGATAACATGGTGACACCAAGTCCCAACTGGCTCCTGGAAGAACAACCCACATTTAAGACGCAGAGAAGCAGCCGCAAAGGTCTCACTTAGGGGTGTTGGGTGAAGTGGTGCAGGCAGGACGGAGATGGGCCCCGGGATCACAGCCAAACCCCGACAAAAACCCGGTGTCCTTATTTCATTTGGGGGCCGTTACGTTGGTTTCCACGAGCGTGGGTCATGGGAAAAGTCTTGGTTTCTCTGGAACGCTCGGGCCGCTCGTCCGTTTCAGAGAATTTAACCTCAAAGTTGAAGTAGGGCATCCTAACGATGATGAGAATGTAGATGTATGTTTTATTGAACAACCCGAGGCACGGAGATATAAATGATCAAAGAGTGTGCATGGGCATGTTTCCCCACTTACGTGGAGTGGAGCCCCGTGCACTGTGATCTTAATTGTGGTCAAAGGTGACTCTCCCCGAGCGGGTGGTCCTCTTGCTGACCTGCTGGGGGGCGAGGTGGGGTCAGCAGCTCTAACGGGTGCCTCTGGCTGTCTGAGGGCATGTCGAGACACCGCACAGAATGACTTTGCAATCAGAAATTAGAACTCTTCTTTATTCAGCGGAGCCGCGTGCTTTGGTTTGGGTGGTATTTGTGGTCGGAGCAGTGGTGGGGAGGAAGGTGTCGATCCACTCACAGTGCTGGTGGCCACGGTCTGAGATGAGACTTTCAGGGCTAAAACCAAGGTGTCTGCAGGGCTGTGTTCCTCCTGGGGGCTCAGGGCAGAAGATGGGCATTCTCGCCCTTCCCAGCGTCTAAGGACGGCCATGTTCCTTCACTGATGGTGCCTTGTCTGCCTTCTCTGCACATTGTCCCGTCTCTGGCCACACCTCATGTCCCTCCTCCTCAGGGTCAGACCCCTGCCTCACTCTTATAGGCATTTGTAATGGGGCCATCCCGCGAGGATAATCAGGACACCTGATCCCATCTGCAAAATCCCTTTTCTGTATGAGGTAGCACATTCACGGGCTCTGGGGATGAGGACGTGGACATTTTGGGGGCCCCTATTCAGCCTGGCACATTATCAAAGGTCACATTCACAGGTTCTAGAGACTGACACGTAGACACCTTTGGGGACATTACTCTGTCTCCCACGTGGGGATCGGGATGTGAACACCTTTGGGGACATTCTTCTGTCTTCCACACAAAGATCAGGACGTGGACATTGTTGGGGACATTTTTCTGTTACCCATGTGGGGATTAGGATGTGAACATCTTTCGGGACATTTCTTTCTGTCTCCCACAGCACTAATCAGATCTTTTGCTCTTCCTGACATTTTTGTTAGACTAAGTCTCCTTCAAGTCTAGTTTGTACCAAAGGGCATTGTCAACATTTTCGTTACGCACGTGAGGAACCGATTAGGAGGATTGCAGGGTCAATCTCTTGCCCGGGTGCCTTTCATGACTTCTGCGTGGTATGAAGTCACAAGACGAACAAGAGACACAATTTTGAAATGGGTGGTTATTAGATCCAATGCATCAGCCATTCAATCAACAAACATTAGGAGAGCATCTGCCATGTGTCCATGCTGTGCAGCACTAGAAATCCTCAAAGTACCATGGCGTCCCTCAACCCAATTGTGGTCTGAGAGAGGATGGCATGACAATTTCATGGTGGGAAAGTGGCACCAGTGGGATGTCTCTGGTGCCGAGTTCTGTGGGACCCTATGCCCTCCATGATGATATGCCCATAGCTCCCCTTTGGGACAGCAGGGATGGTCTCCACATCTTCAGGGTGAGGTGGAGACCTGGTCTTCATACCACCACCTTCACACCTCCATATGCTGGAGGGACAGTAGACGGTGCTTCGTGGACATCCTGGGAAGAGCAGGAGGGCCACGTGCTCACATGGTATTCACATGACAATGACAAATGTCATCTGTGGTTGGTATTTTCAATGAATTGATGTTGACTCCATGCTGAGACCGTGCTTACCATGCACCTGCCCTAGTTTTGGCACCCTGGTTCCTGGTTCTTTCTTTGGCCCTATATGGTCACGTTTTGCAGTTGCTTGGGTGTGCCACAGTCAATGCATGAATGGGAAAACCAACATGGTGCTGGGTATTCCCGGGTGTTTTCTAGATTCATAGAATGTTTCATCTGTGGTGCGGTTGGCGGTCTGGCTGCCGTGAGGGCAGAACACCCTTTGTCCTGCCAGCGTGTCACTGAGGTGTTTTGTGTAGC
Organism: Ursus maritimus; assembly: GCF_017311325.1. Classification (NCBI taxonomy): domain Eukaryota; kingdom Metazoa; phylum Chordata; class Mammalia; order Carnivora; family Ursidae; genus Ursus; species Ursus maritimus. The sequence goes on along the minus strand of NW_024423319.1, from coordinate 124,994,245 downwards.
ATCACATGGTGACACAAGCTTTTGGCTCAGGCTCGAGTCCTGTGGGACTGCGGTAACTGCTGGGACGCCTCCCCGCAGTGCTGAAGGAGACTGAGGTGGTGGGAGAGGGGGTGGGAGACTACCCCTGTGTGCCCAGTGAGATGCACACCTGATGGTGGGAGTCTTCATCAGAAAGTCCTACCCCATTCTCTTACCGTAAGATTTTCAGTGCCTCAGTGTGGTCAATGGCAGCCCAGCAGATGGCCTACGGTACACATGGCTCACATCTCAGCATTCCAGTGGGTTGAGTGCTGTCATCCAATGCATCCTTGAAGAGCATGGGGCTGTGGTGTGGACAGTCCATTGAACTGGAAGGGGCATAACCTCACATGGCGATGAATCAATGAGTGAAACTGGCATGTCACAGCGGTCCTGTGTGTCCACAGCACAAGACTGCAGGAGGAGAAAATGGCGGACAGAGCCGTTGTTAGGCTTGGAGCCATCCAGCTTGGTTGAACGGATTAACCAAGCAAGACCATGATAACCTGTTTCTTTGACTTGTGTAGACAAAACCACACTGATTTTATGCAACTTGGATACTTTGAGTTGGCTAAAAACCTTAGGGCAAAGGTTTTCTAACTGATGAGGAACTCCGTTCTGTCCCAAGCGTGCTGGTTCCCAGAGTATGACATTTAAATTTTGATAATTTTTGTTTGGGAAGGACGAAATCGCTCTAGGGTATTACTCTACTCCGCCGGTCCTGACTTGGGGGCAGGGCTTTCAGACTATCGTGAGGTGGCATGGGCACCCTTCAGAACCACTTGGGGTACACAGGGCTAGAGGGCCCTCAAGAAGTCTGCATCCCTCTGCTCGGCGTCTCACTCCTTCCAAGGAAAGTGCATTTGGACGAAGGGTTTGTCGGTCTAGAGATGCCTGAAACCATCCAGTCCGAGACGAGAACAATGGTTTGGTTAGTCCGTTCATTGAAGAAGGAAAACGAATACTTACCAGGGGCAAGGTATTCCCTGAAATCCAATGACATCCGCCAAGGGGCTCTCCATACCAGTAACGTTTGGATGAAACAGACCCACCCCCTGCTCAGGCCTCTCAGAGAAACTCTTAATTGCCCACCCCCATTGGCTAAATGGATTCTTGGCCACCTCCATGGAGGACCACTGAGATACTGCTGGTATTTGTCTTGGACTTTCTGTTCCATTTAACGGGATACTGGGATGTCATTCTGAGACCAGTAGATACATAGACAATGAGAAGGAGACTATTAATCATTTCGGTAGGCACAATGAAGGAGGAAGAGCTGGGTGCCACAGAGACAATGAGGCGCCATCTTTGTTTTGGGAAGAGCTGACGTTTGGACCCCAAGGATGAGGAGGACGGGGCCGCCCACATGTTATTTTGAGGTTTGTTCCTGAATGTGGGTTCTCGGGATCTTGGAAAGTTATTGTAAATGCTCTGCTCCAGAACCATAAACAGCACACAGTCTACTCATGAATCCATCCCATTGATCCCATGTTTTGGCCCTGATTTCAATGCTGGGGGATCTGAGCGGGGGCTGTGGTCAGATCCCAAGTATGGTCAGCAGGCTATGATGCCCCCTGTGCCCATCCACCTTCCTCTCCGAGAGTCGTCTATGATGCCGTGTTTGGGGAAGTTCTTCTTGGCAACTGACCCCAGTCCTTCATGCTTCAGCCTGAGCTCCTGTTTGTTGCTTCTGCTCTCGTTTGTTTTCTCGGCTGGAAGTCATCTGCATTTGCCCCTAATTGTTCCCTGCTGTGGCTTCCATACGCCTCCCTCTGCCCGGGATCCCAGCTCTCGGGCTCCTACTGGAGCAGGATTTCCACCTGGGACCCCATGGTCTGAGTCAGGCCTCTCAGTGTGGCACACTCAGTTTTGGGGCAAAGACCCATGAGAAGTAAAAAACAAAAAACACTCTTTCTGTGTTGAAGAATTTAGTCGAGGGGTTCAGCCACCAGAGGACTCTGTGGGTATAGATATAAACACAGACCAATTCTACACGCATCTCAGCGCGGGAGCAAAATGCTCTTGGAGAGAAGCAGAGCCCCTCTCAGATTCTTGGAACGTTGGAAATAAGTCCTTCGAGGTTATTCAGAATGGCGTTCTCAACCAGGGACGGTCTGCCTCCCGGGGGATGCTTGGCAACATCGGGGGACGGTGTTGGTTTTGTTACGGCTCGAGGGGTGCCTTTGGCACGTGCTGAGTGCAGACCACAGATGCAGTCAATACAGTGTACAGAGCACGCCCAGCACGAAGAGTCATTCTGCCCTACACGGCAGTCGTGCCGAGGTTAAGAAAGCCCTGTCTAGAGGAACCGAGATAGTTTTGCAGACTCTGAAACTGGGGTCCCTGAATGTGAGGTGGCAGTGACGGAGGCAGCTGGCCCTCCCGTCTTGGCTCAGCCCTCCCCCCTGGGATGGCCATCATAGAATGACCCCATCGGTGGGTGAAGGCATTTTGGGGTGACCGAGTGGTTGGGAATGAGAAAGCACGTGTGTCTCTCTCCAAGCCTGGCTCCTGCTCGTGCATGGGACCGGTTCCCCACGGATCAAGGTGCATGAAAGCTGGTGGCCGAGTGACACTCCCCAGAAGGTGTCTTATCTCTGGGTCGGTGACAGACCCAGGCAGGGTGACATCAGGTGGTGGACAGTCCACGTTTGTGCTGCCGTTTGGGTCATGTCTGTAGCCTTTGTTGTCAGGAACTGAAACGGGGGCAGCGTCCCACCTCCAAGTGGGCTCTCCGGCCCGTTCTCGTCCTGCTCATGCGAGTTCCCATGGCGAAGGCTGGCGGTGGAGACGCAGCCTCCCTCCTGGAGGGGAAAGGCCGTTTTGGTTACGATGTGCTGTATTTGAGAAAGAAATGGGGTCTTTGGGTATGGCCGTGGGCCCCCTGCACTGCCGAGATGCCCAGTCAAACACAGCCCCGTGTCAGGAAGATTCCAATAAAAACATCATCGGAGGCTCATTTGCAAAGGGGGCATGGGGGAGGGGGTTGGGTAGCATAGATTCTTCTAGCCTTTTGCTCACACCCCCCCCCCAGGGGGGCTTTCTCTCCGTTCCCTTTACGGCGTTACTGTAAAATTGGCAACAGAACGGAGTGCAAGTCTTGGTGGTACCTCGGTGACAGGCACAAGGTTCGTGCAGGGAGGCACGCACGTGGTGTGGGGCCTTGTTTGATTCTGAAAAGAAACGAAGGTGATTTGCGTTGATAGATTATTGCAACATGACCGTGGGGAATCCACCGCATTGGGAGCTCTGTGGTTTGCAAAACTGTGCTTCCCCGGGGAGTCTCCATGGGACACCCACCGGAATGTTCTCTTGGGTGCTTCTCAGGTTGTGGGGAGGTCCGGGTTTCCAGTGCCCACGGTGACAGGCACCCCGGTCCGCATCCACTGCGGCTTTGAGCACTCAGATGCAAGACAGACAGGGGTGGCTGTCTTGGGATCCGGAGGTTAGGAAGAGCAAAGTGCGTGTTGGCTTTATGTCAGGATTTCTCGGTTTTGATCACAAAACCTGCACAGCGTGGGGTTTTTGGTTACGGCGCAGTGGCTCTGAGTGGCTGCCGTGAAAAGCCCGGTTATGTGGCTGACACTGCTGCCCCGGGGGCGGCGGGGGCGTGTGGATCCAGGGCTTCTCCCAGCCGGTCCCGGGACCCGCACTGACAGCTTTCCCAGCCTGTCACTGACGGCGGTTTATTTTCCCTGGCCTGGAACCCCCATGTGATGCGCGCCCCCAGCGCACGGTTCCAGGCAGCGGCCTAGACACTCTGGTAATGCGCTCGCGGTGTTTGATTATACTTCTGCGCATCAGGGCGCTGCGTAAACACCGGTGACAGCCCAAATAAGCACGGTTAATTTAATTTGAGCTTGGCGGGCAGGGTGATACGGCTGAAATGCGGTGGGAGGTGGGATGCCGGCGTGTCCGCGGGGCGTCTCTGCCCCCGCTGCAGGGGCCCTGTTGCCACCACAGTTTTCCGCGGAACATGGTTTCCCCGCCGCGCGGAGAGACGCACTTCTCAATTGCATTGAGCGCGTGTGGTGAGGAGGCCCTTACAGCCACCGTGTCTGGAATGATTTAATTCCTTCATCTCTGCACCTCGGCCTGTGTCTGACTCGTTACACACAATTAGGGCAGTTGAATTCCTGCAATTTGACCGGTTTCCCGAGTGCAGCCACTGGTTACCAGCGTGTGGTGCCCACGGCCTCGCTGCGTCTTCACGGGAGTGGCTTTCTTTGGGGGCCCTTTGTGCTGGTGCTAGGGACCAGGAGGGGGGTCTTGCCTGCAGGTGGGGAGATGGCGGTGTGGGTGGGGGGCCCGGTGCCTTGCTGGAAACCGTCTGACATGCCTTTAGGGTCCTGCGCACAGCCGTGGGAGGGGGTCTTTTGGAAAGGTGCATGCAGGCCTCCAGCATTCGTGGGAACCGCAGAAGGAGGTAGGGCCCAAGGCAGTGCCCCCGGCCAGGCTGCGCCCACCTCCCCATCCTCAGGCACAGGCGTTCGGCCAGCTCAGGTGCACGGAGCTCACCACCGCGGGCGCGCACCGCCCTCCTCACCCGCGCACCGCCCTCCTCACCCGCGCTCCGGGCCGGGACAGGGGACCCAGAGGTTTCCGCGGCTCCGAGGAGCGTCTCACGTAGGGGAACGAGGCCTGAGTGTTGGGAACGCGCGCGCCAGGGGCCGGCCAACGTCTGCCTCCGCGTCGGGAGCCCGTCTGCGAGCTGTAACTGCAGGATGAGCTCACATTATAGACTTATTTGGGATTTAAGGCTTAGTTAAATATGCCCCTCAAAAAAGTTTTCTCCCTTTTTTGATACGCTACTTTTGTTATCAGGGTGTTAATAAGGCGGGACGCGGCGGCGCGCGGAAGGAAGCTGTTGGCGTGTCAATTACACGGGGCTGCATTTCCGTGCTCATTAGTATTCTTGGATGTCTCTAATTTACATCTAAATGTACTGACTAATTTTGATCCAATCATGTCAGAAATGATAGGTACTGTGTGGGACGAGATGACAGCCCCACCAGCAGAAATTGCCAGAGTGAGGGATCCCCCAGGGCGATGATTTAATGCCCGAGTCAGCCAGGGCTGTCAGAATCCGCGGCCAAATTATGACACATTATGCCGGCAATGGACCCACACGTACGCTCGGTTATTACACCCGCGCCCCCCGCCCGCCCCTCGGCGCTGCTCCCTGCCTGCCGCCCGCGCTCACCCCGCGCGCCCCCTGAGAACTGCTAATCACCCTTCAGAGACCCCTTCCGTGGAGCGGGCTGCCGGCCGTGGGGGGAACACGGAGGCGCCGGAGGGTGGCACTGCGTGGTGCGCGCCCCGAGCCCCCAGAAGGACATTTGCATTGTCCCCGCAAACTTTGGACAACGTGTGTGCTGCAAGGGTGGGCTGCCTTCTACCCGGGGTGTGCGTGTGCGTGTGAGTGCATGTGTGTACGAGCTTGTGCACGTGTGTGTGTGCGTGTGTGAGCGTATGCATGCGTGTCTCCGTGTGTGCACGTCTCTGTGTGCATGGGAGGGCTTGTGCCTGAGTGTGCATGTGTGTGTGTCTGTGTATGTGGCTATGTGTGTGACTGTCTGTGCCTCTATGCGTCTCTGTGTATCTATGTGTGTGCATGTGTGTGAGACTATGTGTCCCTGTATCTGCATGTGTCTGCAGGTCTATATGACTGTGTGTGTACAAATGTGTGCATGTGTCTGTGTGTTCGAGCATGTCTACATCTGGTGTGTGTGTGCATAACTGTGTGTACACGTGTCTACGTCCACTTGTGTGTGCATAACCGTGTGTATCTGTGTGTCCATAACCATGTGTGTGCACATCCCTGTGTGTGTATATAATCATGTGTGTGCTTGCATGTGTCTGCGTGTACCAGTCTGCGTGCACGTGTCTCCATGTATAGCAGTGTCTGTGCACACGTCTGTGTATGTAACGCTCCGTGTGCATGTCCCTGTATCTGTATGTCCCTGTGTGCGTGCCCGCGTGTAAGTGTGTGTGCACGTGTCCCTGTGCGTGTGTATACCCATGTATGTGTGCGTGTGCCTGTGTGTGTGCATAACCGTGTGTGTGTCAGCTGCCCTCAGGACCCCCTCTCCTGAAGGAAACGACCACCCTCTGTGCACACAGGCAGAGACCCCCTCCCGCAGCCCAGCCTGGCCCCTGCTACCTCCCTGCTCTTAGCTTAAGGGGATTTTCCTGTCACAGGTGAACCTCCGTGGCAAGAAAAGTTTATTTTTGCACCTGCTCTTTTTATTCGTCTGAGGGAGGGAGACATGCATTAGGGGAACAGCCCTTGGGGTTTGTTTTTTTTGCCCTGGACGCTACTGCCCTGGCTGTGGACTCAGACGTCCCTCTCCTGGTCCTGCCGCCCCCTCGGGCAGCGATCCAGCTGCCCCGTCTCACCTCTTCAAACCCCCGTTAACCACCAGTGGGGGCGAAATGTGTTCCCTGCTTTCCCTTGTGGTGGCTTCCCACGGGCTCACGTGGAGTTTTCAGTGGCCGCCCCTCACACCTATGGTTTTGTTTTATTTTCGTCGGGTCGCGGGGCAGGTAATTTCCTTAGGAAACTCCCCGCACGCTGCTTCCCGAGCACGTTGGTGTGGGAATTCGCGATAGGGATGGAGATGAGATGACGCATAAAACTTTCTGGTTGGGGGGGGAGCAGGGATACGGATCCACAGGTTGAGAAATGTGGGGTGCCCTGAATTCAGCATTTCAGAGAGCGTCCCCTGCACGGGGAGGCATTCACACCTGCCCCAGACGTCCTCAGGAACGAGATGCCAAGAAAAGCACAGCTCCCTGGCCACGCAGGCGGGAGCCCGGATCCCCACAGCTCCGAGGACAGGGCACGTGGCTTTCCAAGAGGGGGAAGGAGGAGATGGGGCAACCGGGATCTGGCGTTCTCGGTGAGTCGTCCTTACCGTGCAGGACACACGGTACTGACTCAAGAGGGCGAGGGGACCAGACAGCGGTGTTTCCTCCCAGCGTGAGGCTTCCCACGCGGACATAAGCGTATACCTGTATACCACGGTCTCATCACGTTGGCTGCCGTGTTCTGTGCATACGTGTGTCTGTTTTCGGGAACCCGTGGAGGCCAGTGCAGCAGGCCGGATTCCGTTTCCAACTTCCTGGGGCGTCTCCGTCCGGGAATCTTGAGGTGCGCGGGGACGCTGGCTGGCCATGGGGCATCAGGTTCATGTCAAGAAACCGAATTCCAGCCCCCCAAGAAAAGCACCTTGGCAAACCCCCTGATTTAAAAGGAAGGCTCGGATGTGGACGATGACATTCACCATGGAATTTCAAGTAGGACGGAAATGCCGGCCATGAGCTCAATGCTTTTTTTGTGCTCCTTCTGGCCACTTGCGTAACCAAGACCAGAGCAATGAGAGGCAACGAATATTAAACTGGAGTTGCCATGACATTTCTAAGGTGTTCGCTCCATATTTGAGTATCGGGGCAACATAAGGAATTAGCTAGTCCCCTTGAAGGGCACCGTCCAGAATTCGGTGTGATGTTTCTCTTCTTTGTGCCAGTTTTGTGTTTAGTTTCGACAGGTTGAGGCCCCCAAGGAGATGCCCTCAAGGTCCCTGTGTGTGGGAAGGACGACTTGCAGCCTCGTGAAGCCAGACGGGGGAGGGAGCCACGCAAGCGCTGCCTGCACGGGTCTCCCGAGGCCCGGAATCCCTGCTCCAGTCGCCATACCACCTCCTGGAGCTGTGCGTCCCCGAGCAGACCAATGTTGATTCTGTGATACCCAGCATCTCCCTTTGCAAATTCAGAGGCCTGGATGCCTGATCTCTAGAATATTTCCTGCACTGGCATTTTGGGACTTCATCTGGACAATCACAGAACACCTCCTGGGTCCTGGGGCAAGGGTGGGCAAACCAAGCCCCGCCACCTGCTTTGGTACGGCCCACCCAGGAGCTAAGAATGCTATTACAAGATTTTAAACAACTTCATTGAGATAGAATTCATACAGTCGTGCAGCCCTCAGTGCAGCCAATTTTGGAACCTCCAAATGAAGCACCGTAGCCTTTCTATCACCCCCTCCTCTTGCCCTCCCCCAGCCCTGAGCAACCAGTAATCTATCGACCGTTTCTATTGAATTGCGTGTTCTGGACAGTCCATATGTACGAAATCATGCAGTGTTGGGTTTTATTTCACAACTTTGGGATTTTTTTATTTTACATCTTTAAATGGCTGGAGACCAGGTGCAAAGAAGCACGGGCAGACAGCTCGTGGCCGGCTGGGCTCATGGCTTCAAGCCTGCAGCCGAGACAGGTGGGGCCAGCAGCTCTGGGAATTGGAGATGCTTCCTGGAGATGGTTCCCAGGCTGCGTCTGGTCCCAAGGGGGTGTGTGCACTGGAGTCCACGTCCATCTGCCGGATGCTTACTGGCTGGGCTGCAGGAAGGTGGCCATGAGCACTCAGGGGACACCTAGGCTGGACCATGGGTTCTCAAGCTTGCACAAGATCCTGGAGAGAATGGAAGGTACCAGCTGGGGTCCTGGGGTTGGGATGGTGGGGATGTCCACATGGGCACCCAGCTGGACACAGAATGGCCATGTTGGGCTGCAGGACGGCCTCCTGCATTGTGGCTGACCCCAGGAAGGGAAGGGGATTGCGGTCGTGAATGCCCACCTTGGAATTGTCACCGTGCCAGCCAGACAGCCCAGGTCGGGCCAGAGTAGATGCTTGAAAGAGAAGGGTGTCCCTGCTTCTATGGGGTTGCTGCCCTCACAGCAAGGCTCAGGACCTCATATGGGGCCTTACAAGCTCTCAGGGTATCTCATTGTCTCCCTTCCAGACCAAAACAGCCCCTACAACAACATCAGGCTGAGACCCGGGGCATTGGTGAAGGGCGGCAGGGGAGTCTGTGGGGCGCTGATCTCTTCAGAGCCCCAGCACTGCCTGATTCTGGGGCCTCGAGAGTGTGCACCCCAGGCTGCTTGCAGGGGCAGAGGCTTTCCACCCTGCTCCTATGAACGGAGGGGCCACAGTTTGCAAAAGGAACAGACTTTCCCAACAGGGTGCTTAACCCCCGAAGGGACTCCTTGTGTATCTCTCTGTAGGAGTGTCCTGGGGCTGCTGAATTACCGAAAACTATGTTGTCAAAACAACAGACATCCATTGCCTCCCAGGTCTGGAGACCAGAAGTCTGAGATCCAGGCGGTCCAGGCTGCTGAGATCCAGGCGGGGCAGGACCCCTGAGATCCAGGCGGGGCAGAGCCATGCTCCCATCCAAGGTTCCCGGGGAGGGTCCTTCCTGCCTGTTCCAGCTTCTGGGGCTCCAGGCGTCCCTGAGCTGGTGGCCACGTCCCTCCCATCTCTGCCTCTGTCCTCACGTGGCTTCTCCTTTGTGTCTGTGTCTCCTCCTCTGTCTCTTACAAGGACACCTGTCATTGGGTTTAGGGCCACTGTGATCCAGGATGAGCTCATCTCAGATCCTTCACTTGATTCCATCTGTAAACACCCTATTCCAACAAAAGGTCCCGTTATATTTTCTGGGAGCAGCACGTGGACATATCCTTTTTGGGGACATGTCTTTCATCTCCGAAAGGGTCGGGTTCCCCATACCTAGGGAAGCAGCAGTGATGGGGTGTGCGGCTTGCAAACCACAAACGTTATGAGATACAGCAGCTTGGGCATTGCGGGTGGCATCTGTGACCCGTGGAGCCTGCCCGTGTAACCGTCTTTGAAGGGGTCCTGTCTTCATCCTGCACTAACCAACATTAGAGAACCAGCAGCCCAGGATCATTCTTGCTCCTTGGTTTTCCCTCCATCAGCATTAATTGGGAAGACCAGGCTCCCTGGGAGGGTGTCCCGGCTGGTGACCCCTGCCTACAGTGGGACCTCGCACTCATGACTGGAGTCACAACTTCATAAATTCTCTTGCTACACAGGATTGGGGGTTTAGAGCCTCCCATGCCCTGAAGCAGGTGTAATTCTCCTGGAAAGATGGACACCAGCCGTGGTTGAGAGGTGAGGCTGTGTTCCGGGCTCTGCGTGGTTCCTTTTTCCAGGAGCCCCCAGTCTGCCTCCCGATGCAACACGCAGGACTACCTTGACTCGGGGCCACTGATGGGGGCATCTTGTCAAGTGGTCCTGGGCTCAGCGGCGTGGCAGGAACGGCTCTTCATCTTTTTGGAAAGGCTTCGGGGGGGGGGGGAATAAAAGAAAGCTCATCTTTTCCCGGTAGGTGCTGCAGGTGAGTGTCATGATAAGAACATGCTGGATGTGGAGTCCCAGATTTTTAAAAGCAAATTAATCAGGGACCGCTTATTCCCACCTCGGAAAGATGAAACAGGAGATCCTTTGAGGTAGCAACATCCTTGGCGAGCTTTTTCTCCCTTTAAAATTTACATCCCTATTATTTTAAAAACAATTTACGTTGACCTATATGCAGTGGATGGAATGGTGATGATAATACTAATACCGGTAAAAATAGGTGAGGAAATTGGGGCAAAGGGAAAACCAGGCCAGGAAAGAGGAGGTGAAGCTAGAGCTGACGGGTGCACCTGTGTGCGCTGGGTTCTCCGGCAGCAGACACAGAGATTTGGGGGTTTAGGGGGCAGGGAACTCATCAGGGGTCAGCATCCCTAAAGGGCGAGGCTGGGAGCAAGGCTGAGTATGGGGAGACATCGAGGCTCATGCCGGCTTCGGTGGGGGGGAGTTCTGGATGGGCACGCCCATCACAGCTGTCCGGAGTTGGGCTGGTAAAGCCCAGTCTCTGGCACCCACCTGGCTCAGTCCTCGGGACGGTGTGATTCTGGGCGGGCAGCTCTCTGCAGCGACGTTAACCCCAAAGGAGCAGGTAGCTTGAGGATGCCTGCTGACGGCCATCCGTGCCACTGAGTGGTGAGGCCCTCCTTGTGGGGGATCTGGGTGGTGGAGCACAATATCTAGCACAATACACCAAATGTGTGTACACCGTGCAAAGGGACTGAAAATGCATGCAGAGATTTCTACATACATCTGCCACTGTCCATCACATGTGCATGCCCCATGAATACGGGCCACATCTCTACACGAGCTTCCTACACGCACCCTGCACTGTACCCCACATATGTGTGCACAGGGAGGACGGACCACACATTCACATGGAGCTTTCTACATGCGTCGGCCACAACCCATCACCACATGTGTGTATGTTTTGGAGATGGACCACACACGCACAGTGAGCGTCTACACCGTGTGCAGAATGACACAGGTGCAATTACGGGCTCTCGGGGGCTGTCACTGGCCTCTCCCCTCCCCCATGCCAGATAAGGAGCCCCAGGAAGTCACAGGTGACCCTTGTCTTCTCCATGGTGGCATTTCCTGTGCCCATGTAGTGCCAAGGACATGCTAGACATGCCACGCACATTCACTTAACCAAAATTTTAAAAGAGATTTAATTTATTTCAGAGAAAGGGGGGGGTAGGGGCAGAGGAAGAGGGAGAGAGAGACTCTCAGACTCCCCTCTGAGCATGGAGCCAGACGCGGGGCTCGATCTCATGACCCTGAGATCGTGACCTGAGACGAAATCAAGAGTCAGAGGCTTAATGGACTAAGCCTCCCAGACGCCCCTGAATTGGATTTTTTTTTTAAAGATTTTATTTATTTATTAGACAGAGACAGAGACAGCCAGCGAGAGAGGGAACACAAGCAGGGGGAGTGGGAGAGGAAGAAGCAGGCTCCTAGCGGAGGAGCCTGATGTGGGGCTCGATCCCAGAGCGCCGGGATCACGCCCTGAGCCGAAGGCAGGCGCTTAACCACTGTGCCACCCAGGCGCCCCTGAATTGGATTTTTAATTCTAAGTGTGAAACGATTTTTGCCATAGGGACAATTTTGAGCTGCTCTGTACTTGGCTTCCTGGTGGAGTTGGCATGAAATCTGGGGGCCAAGCATGTAAGGGTCTCTTTCCACCCTGTAAGGATTTCTGGGTGACATGGCTGTTGGCTTTGCGTGATTGACCAATGGGGCCACCGAGGTCCCGTGTCCTCCGTCTCTGTCCTCTGTCTTCTGACTGTTGGCTGTTGTCCTCATGCTGTTTCTCTGTGGCTTTAAAACGGTCTTGGAAGGTTCTGGTACTGAGGAAATGCCGTCCTCGCAACCGAGCTGGGAAATCTTCCTTCTTTTTCTATGTTCTGCAGGAGTTTGTGTAAGATTGGTGCTTTCTTTCTTCCTTAAATGTTTGGTGGCGTTCCCTGGGGAATGCCATCTGGGTCTGGGTAATTCATCGTGGGGAGTTTAAAAAAAATACGAAATCAATCTGCATGATAGATACAGAACTAATCAGATTTTCTATTTCTTGTATCAGGCTTCATGCATCGTGTTTTTCTGAGAATTTGTCCACTTTGTCTATATTCTCCAATTTATTAGCATAAGGTTCTTTTAAATATTTAGAGCAATGTCCCCCTCCATGTTTAAAATTCCTGACTCTGCTGATTTCTCTCTCTCTCTCTATTAGTCATCTTGCTCAAGGTTTATCCATTTTATTAGTCTTTTTATACGACCAACATTTGGATTACTGATTATGTTACATTCTTGTTTCCTATTTTATTCTTTTTTTTTTTTTTTTTTTTGCTATTTAGCATTCCCTGCCCTCTGCTTTCTTGTGATTCAATTTGTTTTCCTTTTCTCCTAATTTATTCAGATGAGTTCTTAGACACTGGTTTTCAGCTTTCCTTCATTCCTAAACAAATTTAGGGCCAGAAAGCTTGCCTCAGACGCATTGTTGGCGGGAGACCACGCGTTGTGCTCTGTTATGTTAGCATAAGCATTTCGTCCAAATCGTCTTCTGATCATCATTGTACTCTCGTTCTTGACGCATTGGTGCCTGGGGACCATGTCGCTGGATTTCCAAACATCTGGGGAGTTGTCTCAGCGTCATTAAAAATACATTCATTTCTAGTTTAATTCTGCTACGGCCGGGGATCCTATTTCGTATGGTTCCGGTCCTTTGATATGTGACGAGCCTTGAGTGGTGACCTGGGATGTGGTCGTTTTTGGGAAACTGGTCCCCTTGCAACATGAAACAATGTGTCTGCTGTACCAGACGGAGGAAGAATTCCGCCATAATCTTTAGGGCAACTTTGTTCAAACCTGTACATCCGCGCTGAACTGGCTAGCCCTTTCCTCCCCGCCCGCCAGCGTGTGGCGTGAAAACCTCCCGTAACGATTACGGACTTGGTGTTTCTCCTTTTCTGTCTGCCGGGTTTGCTGTACGTAGTTTGAGGATTTGACGTCCTGAGCATAGATTTTCGCCCTGTTGGGTTTTCCTGGCGGCTCGAGGTCTGTGTCGCTCGGAAACGTCCTCCTTTATGCGCAGGAATGCCCATTACCTTACCGTGTGTTGCGTCTGACGTGGGTGTAGCCAACCCGCTATCTTTCCAGTTGGCGTGTGTGTGAAATAGGCATCGTTTCTCTTCTTTGAACTGCGAGTCTGTGTCCTATTCTTAAGGTCTGTCTCTTGTTAGCAAGTGTGTATTTTGCAAATCTGGTCCGACACTGTCTGTATTCGAACAACTTAGCCCTGATCCATCCCATGGATCCATTATTACGGATTATTGGTCCATTTGCCTTGAACTCTGTGTTCTCACTCTTTGTTTTCTCTCTGCCCACTGTTGTCATTCCCCCACTCTCCTGGTCTCCATCTTTGCCTTGGTTTTCTCTTGTTATTCGACCGTATCCCACATCTATTGACTTGCTAACTCACCACTCTTTTTCGGTACTCATTTGTGATGTATTTTGTTTTTACCTAAATTTGGTGTCTACCGTCTGCGTTTCTCATGTGGAGCCCTGGGTTTTTGGTTAAGGTCATGCAAATGGTTGGTGAGATTCAGTTCCCTTGTGGTTTTAGGGCCAAGGTCCCTTTTGCACCCTGGCTGTTGGCTCTTAGGGGATGTCCCCACAGTCCTGCCACGAGGACCTCTCACCACGTGGTGGCTTCCCTCCTGAGCCTGGAGGAGAGTCTCTCTCTGACCTAGCAAGGTGGAGTCTGATGTATTGTAAGGTGGCTCACTCATTTAACCACCCGAGTCTTGATTCTGGCTCAGGTCATGATCTCAGGGTCGTGAGATCGAGCCCCATATCAGGCTCTGTGCTGAGCATGGAGCCTGCTTGAGATTCTCTCTCTTCCTCTCCCTCTCCCTTTGCCCCCGCCCTGCTCTCTCCCTAAAAAAAAAGTAGCCTATCAAGAGAATGACATCCGACACGGCCACCAGTTGTACCCCCATGCTCGGAGAAGAGGGGGATCAGAGAGCACCAGGCAGGGGGAGTCTCAGGCCCATTTCAGAATTGGACCCACAGCAGGTGCCCACTGTGTGGTCCAGGCAGGCCTAGAGCTGAGGATGCCTCTGTGATCCAACGCCAGCAAACCCCTTTAGACGTGGTTCACTTTGCTTTGTATACGACTCCTCATATGTCCATGTGGTGAACTCCTATGCATCCCTCAAGACCCATTTCTGAAGCCCACTCCAGCATGAGGCTTAGCTCACTCTCCAAGCACAGTACTTCCTGTTAGCATGTCACGTGGCCATCCCCTCCACGCCGGCCGGGGCCCTGACCTCAGGCACCTTCCGTGTGGACCCTTCCAGCCTCTAAGACCTCCAGAGGGCACCCGGTACTGCTCAGAATATGTTTACCCAATCAGTGAACATCCGACTGGCAAAAAACCGAGCTGGGCGCTTGCATACATCCTGGTAGCTCTATCACATGTATGTCAGGTAAGTAAAAAAAAAAAATTATTAAAATATTAAACTGGTTTTAGACATAGTGTTAAGTATTTTATGTTTTTAAATTAATTTTATTTTTTTTATTTATTTTTTTTAAAGATTTTATTTATTTAACAGAGATAGACAGCCAGCGAGAGAGGGAACACAAGCAGGGGGAGTGGGAGAGGAAGAAGCAGGCTCATAGCGGACGAGCCTGATGTGGGGCTCGATCCCATAACGCCGGGATCACGCCCTGAGCCGAAGGCAGACGCCTAACCGCTGTGCCACCCAGGCGCCCCTAAATTAATTTTAAAATACTTAGTTTGGATTTAGTTGTAACTAAAAGAGTTAAAAGAGTTAAAAGACTAGAAACCCGTAACAAAAAGTTTCCTCCCCAGGCCCCCCCCCCGCGTTCTCCCCATGTCGGCGAACATCATCCCGGAGGCCGCGTGAACCACTCTCCAGGTGGGGCTCCGGCTCCTGGCCTCCGTGTTGGTGCGGTTTCTGCCAGCAGGAGCCTCCCCGACTGTGGCTGCTGGCTTCCTCTCTCGGCACAGGCTGCTCCAGCCTGCTGTCTGTCCTGGGCACGGATGCAATGCACACACACACGTGTGCACACACACCACACACATACACAAATGCACACACACGTGTGCACACAGATACACACCACTCCACACGCAGCATGCCCTCACATACATGCGCATGCCCTCACCCCACACACAGAGCAATGTATGCACACACGTGTGCGTGCACGCACCATGTGACTGGGCGTCCGCACACCCGTCCCTGCAGACAGGCCCACTGTGGTGCTGGGTCACATGCACATTTTAGCATTTCTTCTGGAGCGTGTCCTGCCCTTGCTGCGTTGCAGAGCCCTGGGGAAACACCGTCCACTGGGGGTATCCGGCCGTGGGGACGGGTCAGGAGGAAACCAGCCCTGGCCCTAAAACCATGCACGTGGAAGACTGTAACTCTTGATGGAGAACACGGCCAGGGACACACACAGGTCCCCGTCTTCCCGTGCCTGAGCCTCGCCCGCCCCTTCTTCCCTGGGGCTTCCCGACTTCCGAGAGGGTAGCCTCGTCAGGTGAGAAACCACCCATGGATATTTCCTCCGTGTCCTTGTTTCCGCCCTGCTCCCCTGTGGCAGGACATTGTGCGTTCTGGCCACAGTGTACCTCGTGCTGCTTGCGGCCCCCGCCCGAGGGTCTTGCATACCCCGCGTTTCATGGACTCGTGTGTCTGATTTTCGTATCTGTTCTGCGAGAGGAACAGACACCGGCCGCTCCTGTCCCCGGGATGATTGCTCAGAAGCACAACGCCAGCACTGGGTGCGAGACGCGTTTCTATTCTATCGCCCGGGGCTATGCCCAGCGCTCACTGGTGAGCGAGTGGAAAGTATCTCAGATGCGATACAAAGTTTAGCGACTGTGACTGCAGCTGGATACAGGTGGGTGTCCTCCCGGAGCACGGGTCTGAGAGGCCGGGGGGTGTGCTCCTGTGTGTCTGAGTGTACCTGTGTGTGAGGCTGCAGGTGGGTGTGGGCAGGTGTGTGGCTGGTGCATGCGTGACTGCGTACACACGAGGGCATGACTATGTGCATACGTGTTTGTGCATGTGTGCGAACACACGTACGCGTGTGTGCGTCTGTGAGTGTGCACATGTGTGTTGTGTGTGCACGCATGTGCATGGACGCACTTTAATGTGCGCATGCCTGACTGCATGTGCATGTGATTGGGTGTTGTGTCCACACATGTGTACATGTGTGTGTGCACGAGTGTGCTGTGTGCACAGATATGCGTGCACGTGTGTTTCTGTTAGTGGGTTGTGTGTACGAGTGGGTGACATGCATGTCTCTGTCCGTGTGTTGTGTAGGTGGGTCTGTGTGCATGCAACTGTGTGTCCTTGCGCTTTCCCTTGGGACGGAGCAGGTGATGGGGTCCTCGCTCCCCGGCTGGCGACAGTGCTCGGTCTCGCTGTCTCAGCCCTCGTCCCGCAAGGAACCCGTGAGGACGTGCTCTCCAGATCCGCGCTCCCGCCCAGAAGCAGCGTCTCCTTTCCATTCCGTTCTCTAGGGCTTGCCCGTGCCGCGTGCCGCGTGCAGCGAGCACAGAGCCAGGCTCCTGTGGTTTTGCAGGACTCCTGACACAGCCCCGTTTGAACTCACGTCTATGTTTATGATGAATTGCGTCTTCCTTTTACCCGGCTTCCCCTCTCTGCCTGCAGAGATGCCGTCCCCGGGGGCGCTGGGGCTCCCCGCCACACAAGCCTCCCTGTGTGTGGAGCTGAGGCAGACCGGTGAATCCAGGAGGGCACGGTTTACACTGCAAATAACTCCAGGAACACCGGATATGCCCACTGCAGCCGTAGCATTCACAGGGCGCGAACCATAAAATGTGCAATTTGAAGATGGTTGCGGGAAACGTCCCGTGGCTGAAAGTCATGCGTGCAGACGACACACAGTGCTATGGGCAAGCCCGGTCCCAGAGCCGTGGCATTGGCCTCCCCTCCAGGTCTACCTGCTCCCATCGGCATCCTGCAGCTGCTCTCATGGAATCTGGCCAACCACGGGGTTGTGCTGTCCACAGGCGAAGCTCAGTCTGGTGACCCCCCTGGGTCATCTTGACAACCTACGTCATCCTGTGGGATCTGCCATCCAGCCACCTCTTGGAGCCTCGTGTGCTGCCCCTTGACTGCTCCCAGCTCTCCATGTTCCAGCCACTTGTTTCCTACCCCAGGACCTTTGCACTGACCATTCCTGTCACTTTGAGCATGCTTCCCACGTGCACTGAGGTGGCTCACCCCCTTGCTTCCTTTAGGTCTCTGTTCCAAAGCCACCCCAACAGAAACGCCTCCTTTTTTTTTCTTTTAAGATTTTATTTATTTGACAGAGACAGCCAGCGAGAAAGGGAACACAAGCAGGGGGAGTGGGAGAGGAAGAAGCAGGCTCCTAGCGGAGGAGCCTGACGTGGGGCTCAATCCCAGGACCCTGGGATCACGCCCTGAGCTGAAGGCAGACGCTTAAAGACTGCGCCACCCAGGTGCCCCTAGAAACACCTCCTGATACCCCCTTTAGAACAAGACTGCCCACCCCTGCCGCCTCTCCCTCCTGTTTCAGCAAGCTGTCTTTCTCCTTTTAACACCGTGATTGCATTACTCCCACATCTTGGATTTGCTTTGTGTGTGGAGGAATCGTAGTTTGCAGCCGATGGACATTTGCTGAGTAAATGAATGAAGGAATCTCTCGACCTTCCTCCTCGCAGACGGGCATCCTCCCGCCTTGCACGTTATAGAACTCTGGTCGTGAGTCACCTGTTCAAGAAGCTGCAGTGGGTCCCTATGACCCCAGCATGAAGCCCAGCTGCGTTTGAGGCCCCAGGGCAGGCTCTACACCCTTCCCAAAGTCTTGCCCTCAGCGGGCATGTGCTGGACCCTGGGCATCCCCACATGTGGCCCCCAGGATCCCTTTATGTGGACCACCCCCTGCCTGCCTGGTTGGAACCCTCGGGTTTTTGCTTGCTGGGTCCACTATGGAAGGAGCCGGAATCCTGTTCAGTTTAGTGATGTCGATTTTATCCCCGGAGGAGGTGGGCACCCACACGCACGGTTGCTTTGAACACTTCTCGCTACCTGCTAGGCATCTCGTCAGGGTGAAGGTGGAGAGTGTCCGGTCCCTGAAACAAGCCGCTGACTCTGGCATGGTGTCCGGTCCTCGCAGGAACCCATATTCTATGGGGTTCCTACTAAATGCAATTAAGGCCATGACGAGAGCTGCATGAACCCACACAATGTCCCCCTTGCCCATCCTCAGGGCAGCCCCCCCCAATACCCCAGTCCCAAAACAACAATTCCACCAGCTCCCTGTCCTCCTTCCAATTTTCCTCTCCTATCACCTTGCGCCCTCCATCCAAACTCTGAATCATGGACGCGTCAGCAAGGACGTCAGCACAACGGAGGAATTCAGGAGAGATCGAGGATGCCCATTCTCATGTCAGAAACGTCTGAGTTGCAGAATCAAAGTTGATTTGAAATGTTTACGTATGGGTAGTTCCGATGCAATGGGGCTCTGCTGTGTGCTCAGGGCATCTGCAACACAGGGGGTTACAGAGTAGCATTCGGAACGAGCATCAGCATTTGTAAAGCAGCTGCCTCCTCAAGGGAAGTTACGACACTCAGGGATGTGTATGAGTCAGCTGGGGCAGCTGTAACAAGCATCACAGACCTGTTGGCTTAAATAACACATATTCATTCTTCCCAGACCTGGAGGCTGGGAGACTGAGATCCAGGCGGGGCTGAGGCAGGGAGACTGAGATCCAGGCGGGGCCGAGACTGGTTGCTCCTGAGGCCCCTCTCTTTGGTGTGTAGACCCTGTGTTCTCCCCGTGTCCTCATGTGGTCGTCCCTCTGTGCATGTCTGTGTTCTCATCCCATCTTATTAGAAGGACTCTTGTCTTATAGGATCAGGGTCCTCCCTACTGACATCCTTTTACCCCAATCCCGAGTCCAAAGACCCCGGCTCCAAATACAGTCCATTTCTGAGGTCCTGGGACTGAGGGTTCCAACATGTGAATTTGGGGGGACACGGTTCAGCCCACTAGGGTACGCAGATCTTTCCACTTGTACTCTAGAGGGGCAATGTGCGTGGTGCTAGTGAATGCCGCTCACACCCCCGGGCGTTACCTGAGGGAAGGCTGGCGCGTCTCGAACCCACAATGCGATGAGGTTGCGCTCTACCCCGTCGGCCCTGGAGGTGGGAGCCGCATTTGGGGGCAGGCACGGGGGGGCTGGCGCTCAGCTCCCCTCACTCCGTGGGCAGCCGGCCAGGGGGTGGTGTTGCTTCCCGGTGTCCTGTTTTTTGCATCTTGGAAGTCGTAATGAACTTTAATTGCGAGCCCTTTGCATGCTATGGCTCCAATTTAGTCTCCATCAAAATTAGCTAAAATCCACGGGCTTGATTTATTGCATCAGCAACGGTCCCGCTAAAGGGACGTAATTCCTCCTGAAAATGCCACATGCCGGCGGAACAGGAAGCCAATTAGGGGCCCGCGGATGATATATGGGCATTTTAACCAGCAGTTTACTTAATATCCCCATTAAACAAGACTCTTTGCATTAATCATTTCATTCTCCTCCAGTCTATAAGGCCCTTTAATTGCTGCTTAAATGAGCCCTGTGTTTCAGCCCAAATTCAATCTTGGATCGGGAGAGAGAGATCCTTTCCAGGATTCAGCTGCCAAGAACTGTCAGATACGATCACGTAACTGCTCACATTTCTCACGGTTTCATTGGAGCGCCGTGAGATTGACAGAAATACCACAGACGTGTGTGCGGGTGTGTGTGTGTGCGTGTGTGTGAGCGGGGCAGTGACTGGCGTGTGCGTGTGCACGGCGGGGCAGGGAGCAGCCGGGCCGCTCAGCATCCCAGGACCGCCGTCCCTGTACCGCAGCACGTCACTCACTGATGTTACTGTTGCACGAGTACTAATGTGTCTTGGGGAACAGTATCTAGCTGTTCGTTGGGCCCCAGGAGCAAATGTCCACTGGCTGCTGTCCTGTCCAGCTGCACCCGACCGTCTCAGGTCCCTGAGGCAGCTGCCGGGAAAAGAGGGGCAGACGTGTTGCACGAATGACAAAGGGAGCTGGCTTCAGGAGGCTCCCCGGGGCTGGGTGTGGGCTTGCAGTCTCAAGGTGCAGCTGGGTCGGGCCCAATCAGCCCCCCAGCTCCAACTCAGACCCCCTCATCCCGGAAAGCCATGGGGCTGGCTTTGTCCTCCACCTTGGCCGTTACTGGAGGAAGGTCCTGCGTCCGAGCGCTCCCCCCTCTCTTGGGGGCCTAGGTCTGGGTGAACCTTCGTCGGGACTTGAGAAATGAAACGGGGGGGGGGGGGCAGGAACGTGGTGGCGACCGAGCAAAGCTCGGGACGACTGTCTGAGGGACGACTGTCTGGAGGCCGACGGCCGTCTCCGAGGGTGGTCCAGGCCTCTTTCCTTGGCCAGAAATTCAAGACGGGAGATACAGCCCTGGACCTCATATATTTTGCTCTCTGTGAGATTTGGCAGAAAGCAAAGGCCCCCTCCTCCGCCCCAGGCCTTGGGAACGCACCTCCAGCATGAACTTGTTGAAATGCATGCTTGTGTGCTGGGGACGGGGAAGAGCAGTGACCCTTTGCTGTGGGCTTAGGAGCTGGTTAGGAAGCGGGGGCCTTGCTGGCCGCCCCCTCACCCTGCAGGAGATCGGACTCCTGAGACCTACTTCCCGGTCCTTCTTGGACTGGCTGCGGGCTGACGGGTCACATGGCACCAACCGTGACCCATTCTGGGAGACCCAGAGCCCGGGACTGGCTCCTTGGAGCATGTTGCCCCACTCAGGTGGTGGTGTGGGGTAATTAATAGCTTTAATTTCGGCAGGCGCTTTTGGGGAGATCTCACGCAGACTTTCCAGGGAGCCGGGCCAGGAGAGTGCAGACAAGTGCACCTGGGAGACAGGGTTGAGCGCCCAGCCTTGTGCCATGGTACCGACTTCTTAGCGCCTCTGGCCCTGTCCCCGACACCAGCCTCCTCGGACGGGGGACACTGTCCCTCGTACATGCTCCCAGCCCCTGAGGCCCCGAGGACACCCCACAAACACGTCACACGGGCGAGGAAGTCTGCTAAGTTGGCCCCCGCTGTTGCCCGTGCATTCCGTGAACGCTGTGGAAAGAGTACGTTTATTTTAAGACAGAATAAATAATGCCAAAGCATTCTGAGCGTCCGTAGGACTCGAAGGGAAGGGGAGACGGGGGGGGGGGGACCAAACGTCAGTGTGAACCACACAGGATCGCTCGCAGAAAGGCTGCACGGACGGAGGAGTGGGGTCCAGGATGATAAGCACATTGGCGTCTCGACGGCAGCCCTCCATCTCCGCTTCGCTCCTGAGCGCGGCAGAGAATGTCAGAAATTCCTGTCTGTAAAATCGGCCTGACTTTGGGGAATGGTGGTGTCATTAACTGGCAACAGCCCGCACGGGCCCCTCTAAGCGCGGATGTCCCAGGATAACAGCTGCCCAAGAAATATAATGAGGGAGCTATTTCTTGCCCTGATGTCTTGAAACCGGTGCCTGCCACGGAAAGCAGCGGGGCCCCTCCGCTGTGAATGTCTGGTTCGCAGTCACGGTGCGTAGACGGACACTGTTTAAACGGCAGGATGCGTTTTTCCGAGCCGGCCCGCAGACCTCGCAGGTACCTGTTGTGTTTCCGGTTGACGAACGCACGGATCATTGGGTGGCGGGTCTTGCGACTTGGTGAAGCACGATTCAATCGACGGATATCAGGGGCGAATTGGACACAAAACAGAACCAAACCAAACCAAACCCCAAGCAGTTTTGCCGTTAGAAAGCCCGACCCTTCCCTTTATTATTATTATTATTATTATTATTATTATTATTATTATTATAAGCAGCTTTGCCGTTAGAAAACCCGACCCTTCTATTTACTATTATTATTACTACTACTATTATTATTAGCAGTTTTGCCATTAGAAAGCGTGACGTTTCTATTTATTATTATTATTACTATTACTATTATTATTATTTTGCTTTGCAGAACATAGAGAATCGAGGTGAGTCTTTCTGGGCTTCAAGCCATGTGCCGCGTTGGCTGCCTCTATTCTGTGACTCTGACTTGTGTCCTGAGAATGAGACATGCCGGCCAGCTGTCCACGGGCTCTCCACGTGCCCCGGCGCTCACCAGGCACCCATCCTGGGGTCCCGCCAGCCATACTTCTAGATGTGTAAGTGGGGGGAATGTCGGGAGATCCCATGGTGACCCTGCACACCCTGGGACTCCAGTTGTATGGGCAGGAACGCTGGGATGTTGGTGGTGATCAGAGGGTGTGGTTTTCCCAAACCCAGGATTTACTTGGAGGGAACGTGGCCCCTGGCTGGGCTTTGGCTACTAGCAAGCCCCCTTCTCCTCATGCAAATGCCCTGGGGTCCTGCCGGAAAGGGGGGCCAGGGCTCCTTGGTGGTGACGGAGGGAGCTCTGCAGTTTCTCTCTCTCTCTCTCTCTCTCTCTCAAAGAAGCTCTTCCAAACGATGCAGATACCCCATCTACAGACAGATGCGTAATCACAAACGTGGTCCATGCACACACGCAGGGAGCTATTACTTGGCCGGTCGGACACCCGCTACCCCGGTGGATGGACCTCGAACCCACCATGCTCCGTGACAGAAGCCAGAGAGTAAGACCACACCACGCGGGACTCCATTTATAGAAGTCGTGCAGGGCAGGTCGGTCTGTAGAGACAGGAAGCGGATTCGTGGTCACCAGGAGCTGGGCAAGGGCATGGGGACGGGCTCTCCTTCCGTGGGATGAGGGTGTTCTGGAACCAGACATTGGTGTTGGCCCCGCTGTGCGTGCCGAGGACCCCGGATGGACAGGAGTCAGCACACTCTCGACGGCCAGTGCATACGCAATCTCCACTGTCCCCCCCTTGGCCCCACCGCAGATCACTCAACAAATTTCCCTGAAACTGCTTTATGTAAGTTGTGAGAACGGAGGGGAAAGGGGGTATTACCACCGCAAGCTGAACAAGCCACGGTTAACCAGTTCGGTGAAAGGTTCACACCCCTGCAGTGGTGGAATGTTCTGGAAGCAGGGTAGCAGGGCAGATGCTCAGTTTGGGACAATGTCCGTGCCACGAAGCAGCCGCTTGAGCTGGTGAGCGGTGCGATTTGCCGCAGCGCGGGGAACTGGGACGGGTCTTGGTGCGCACGCGCACCGCATGGTGGAGGGGACTTTTCCTCCTGGGGCGCAGGGCGCACATCCTGGGTGTCTGGACATGCTGAGGAATGCAGGAGTCCGCAGGCCCCGTGGGAGCCCCGAGGGGGTGCAGGTGACAACGTGCGGGTGGGCTCCGTCTACAGCTGGCCTTGGGTACTCGTGATTCGGGAGTGCGCCTTGGTCAGGGCTGGACGCATGGCCTCCGTGGAGAGGCGGCTTCATCCGAACGCGCGTATTCGGGAAGGAAAGAGGAGATTGTTTCTCCGCAGAGCACACCCCGGTGGCGGCACTCAGACTACTTGAGTCGGACCCTGGCACTGAGCACCGGGGAACAGAAGGTCGCCCTTTAGTGACATCCACCAAGTCCCTCTCGCCGTGTAGGGTCACAGAGGCTCGGGTTTGGGGAACTAGCCCGTGAGCATCGTTCCTAAACCCCGGCTGGGCCTCGCTCCGACTGGGCAGCATGGACGCCTCACAGAAGGCAATAGAGAAGGGGAACGGATTGTCTGTTCTCCACGAACAAATGCTGTTCCACACACGCTGCGTTTGGAAACTTTCCGTCCAGTGAACCGGGTGAACGGTGTAGTGGGCACCCGAAAGGGCGCCTTTGTGGCCCATGTGAGTGAATGCCCCTGAACTGTGCAGTGGGCAACCTGAGCAACTGTTCATGGCGGCCTTTTCCAGCCTTCCTTTGCTGCCGTCTTGGGACAGATGCACCACTTGGAATGCACGTTGGACATGCAGAGCCTTACCTTCTAGCCTGAGTTTAAAACCGTGCAAACCTCCAGTTTTCCTAATCAGTGTTTTTGGGACACTGACGGCCACCGTGAACACTCCCAAAGCCTTTCCTTTCGTTTATGGTACATCGACACGCACACTTTTATCACACGTTGGATTAAGACAGGGGCCAAAGTTTTGGGCAATTGGCCACGTATATTAACTGTTCACGGTCCCCCAGCCTCCCCCGATTCCTGCACAGGGTTGGATGGAATGTGAGAAGAGCATTTGGTTTCTTTCGATGTCTGAACTGCGGGGATCCTGGAAGTGTGGGTTTCCCCAGCTTGGAGGCATCGGTCCGCGGGGCTGACAAACCCTCTGTTTCCCCAGCGGTTGCCGGTCAGGTATTGCGTGCGTGCTCTGTGGCGAGTGCGCCCTTACCGCCGGCCCTGGATCCGAGGCGCGCGCACCCTTCCCCAGCTGGACGTGGACCCTCCCACCTGCCCAGTACACACCGCACATCGGACAGAAGCGCGGGAGGCGTATTTCCACTAAGTGACGCCAAAAGGAAAAGCATCCCGGGGAACGCACCGCCTAAAAATTCATCCCTTCCCTGAGTGGCGTGGAGCTCCTTGGAGCTGAGTCTCTCTGTGCTGCAAACGAGACCAAGCGAGGGCGTGCACTGAGCGCGAGGTGTGGCCCCTGAGGCCACGGGGAGCTCTGAGCCCCCCAAAGCGGCGTCACCCCCACCCCTGGCCTCGGCTGCCGCGTGCGAGGGTCCCCCCAAATCCCCCGCGTAATGCACCCCCTGGCGCACAATACCGCGCGTCCGTTTCAGAACTGACTCCTCCAACACGCGAGTCATTTTGTCCGAAAAAATAAATAAGTAAAATAAAAGAACTTAAAAATATATTCAATTACCGTTTTTTAAAATGAAGCCACGCCAGGCCCTTGACAGCTAAATAAATGGATTTTATTAAGCCGGTGATTACAGGCCGTGATTATTTAGTATTCCTGTTTTATTATGTCGTCGGGGTCTGCGGGGAGTTGGGAGTCTCTGTTCTTCATTTCCAACATTGATTCCTGCATTACACGGCTACATTGAATAATTAATATAGTTCCTATGATGGATGGCTCGCACGGCCCGGATATTAGGTTATCAATCACGACCCACTTGTTGTAATGTAATCATATTGAAAACGTGTCAGAAGCTGTTTATCCCGGGATGACGAGGGGCGCACG
This sequence comes from Ursus maritimus, assembly GCF_017311325.1. Lineage (NCBI taxonomy): Eukaryota > Metazoa > Chordata > Mammalia > Carnivora > Ursidae > Ursus > Ursus maritimus. The sequence goes on along the minus strand of NW_024423319.1, from coordinate 124,968,815 downwards.
GCCCTCTGGCAGGTGCGTGCGCTCCGGCCGCCGCGGGAGAGCCGGGAGAGACGCGCGCTCTTGCAGCCGCAGCGCCGTCCGGACGCCTGCGTGCGCCTGGGCGCGGCCGCTCCGGAGACTTGCAGGCCTCCCGCGAAATGCAATTATCTTCCGCAAAGCGCTCGGAAAAGGGGCTTTTTCTTCTCTGCTGAAGCTGACGCAGGCGTTCGGAGGTGGGAAGGCTCTGCTGCCCGCCCCCCCCCCCCCCCCCCCCCCCCC
>NW_024423319.1:124927306-124968547 GCF_017311325.1 Ursus maritimus | reverse complement strand
CCCCCCCCCCCCCCCCCCCCCCCGGGGACAGCCGGTCCTTGGAAGCTGGGAACGCCTGTTTGGAGCGTGTGCGGGCGCCCAGCCCCAGGTTGGTTTTCCCGAAGAGCTCGCTGTGGTGTCAGCGCTGATTCGGTCACCAACCGGAAAGTGTGCGACGCAACCTTCTTGGGGCTCTGGTGGCGATTTCTTTTTTTTCCATAAATACGGGACAGTTTTGTAAATGTGCTTTCTCTCCCTTTTGATTTTCTTAATCACATTTTCTTGTCTCCTGCGTACTTTGTTGTAAGGACCCAGCACGTAATACGCAGAACACACAAAATGTGTGTGCGTCCGCTGTTCATGGCACGGCTAAGGCTTTCCGCCAACACTGGGCTGTTGGTTTTTCACCTTTGGGGGAGTCAAAAGCTATATGTGGGTTTTGGACTTTGGGGGGGGGGTCAGCACTCCAATGATCCGTACTTCAAGGGGCAACTGTACGTCCCCAAGGCCCCACCTGCAAATGCCACCTGTCAGGGCCAGAGTGTCCACACACCCTCGTGGGAGGCACACGCGCTTTCAGCCCATAGCGGGATGTTGGGATTCCACGCAGTGTAGGAATGCACAAGGCTGGCAGGTGGGGAGGGGGCGTGGCGTGCAGGTGGGGGTGTGCTGGGAGGCACATGCATGTAGCAGGGGTCGCAAAGAAGGTCGTGGTGGGTTCTGGGGCAGCTTCCCCGGGGGGGGGGGTGCTGTAGCAGATGAGTCCCGGTGAGGGATTTAAGACCCTAAAGACCACGGGAATTCACCGGGTCCCAGTTCTGGAGGCTGGGAGTCTGTGATCCAGGCGGGGCAGGATGGTCCGCACGGAGGCTGCGGGGCGGGGGGTGGAGGGAGCCCGTTCCAGGCCCTGCTGGCTGCTGCAATCCTTGGGGTCCCTCGGCTTGTGGCCACATCACTCCAGCCTCTGCCCGAATCTTCATGTGGCTTGTCCTCTGGGCGTCCAAATTTCTCTTTCCTTATAGGAACACCTGTTCATTGGATGGGGGATCTCCTCTGCCCCACGACGACCTCACGTCAGAGCCTAGTTCCGTCTGCAAAGCCCCCGGTTTCCACAGAAGGTCACATTCTCCAGTTCCATCTGTGTATGTCTATCTCTGCGGTCCCCTTGATGGGAGGTCCCCATGCACGCCACAGAGCGTGCCAAGTCTTTCTGGGGGCAATGTCTGAAGTGAGGGTTTTCGGCAAGAAATGGCTGTGAGCTTCGCACTGCCCTGTTCACTCGTTTCTCCTGACCCAGCAAGGCTGAGCTTCGAGGAGGCCCGGGGGACACTCAGCAGCCCCACGGCCTCACTCCCATTCTGGCCTGACCCCCAACCAGACCCCATGTCCCCCGTGGCCCCTGGCACCAAACTCACTGGACGTTTCTTCTTTGCTTCCCTCCTGTAGGTCTTAGTGGTCCTGGACTCTGTGGACCCTCAGTTCACGTTGCCCTTCTGCATCTCTTGGGTAAGACTCTCCATCCCCTCCTCCCCTTACCAGGGGTCTCCATGGCCCACAGAGGCTCCCGTCACCTCCACCTGCCAGGGGGGGTCTTGGAGCCTGGACACGGGGAGGAGGCAGATGTGGGTGCAAGACGGTGCGGCCAACTGGCTTCTCCTGCATGGGTCAGCGTCGCCATCAACTGGGGTGTGCCATCAGCCCTCTGTACAGGGAGCTCCATGCTTCCTGCCCTCTGGTGCCTCCTGTAGTCCTCTCTGGTTGGTGCAGAGTGCATGCACGGGCAGTGCGGACCCAGAGACCACGAGGGCTCCGCCAGGGCCACCTTAGCTCCAGACCGAACTGCCCTGCAGCTGACCTGCAGGTCCTTGGGGTCCTGGGCACATTATACAGGCTCCCACCCTCTGCGACCTGCGTGGAAGCCCTGTGGGGACCAGTCCCCTCTCCGCAAGTGCACGGGCTTCCGTCCGCTGGACCCGCCTCCCTCTGCTCCTCTTGCTCCTGCTGGGCTGCCCTGACCCCCCACACATCCCAGCTTCCACGCACGTGGGCCGTTCCAGGTGAGGTGAGGTTCCAAATTCTTTTCAGGGCTTTGCCGTGAGCTGGCATCTGTGGAAATCCGTCCTCCCCCTGCAGGGCGTGCAGGAGGCCCCCTGGACAGACCCATACCTTCCCAGGCCCGCTGTCCTACTCTGCCATGGAGGGTGAGGACACACGTGGGCTCCCAGCTCATTCTGGGCATATGTTACTTTGAATTTCGTGTATATTAAAACATCCTAATCAGGGTACCCCTCGGATGGCCCAGTGAGCCATACAGAACAGGTTTGAGGTAAAAAGAACACACGCGTGCACACAGGCACATGTGCACATGTGTATGCACGCACACGCACCAACAGATGCACACACATGTACACATGCAGACACGTGTGTACACGTGCGTGCACACATGTGCACGCGCCCACAATCACACGCATGTGCACATGCAAGCACACAGGCACACGTGCACACGCAAGCACACAGGCACACGTGCACACATGTATGCATGCAGTGCACCAACAGCTGCACACAGGTGCATTGCAAACACAGATGCACACCCGTATGCACACACGAGCACCAATACGTATGCACGTCCATGCTCAGCGCACCAAGAGTTGCACACACGTGTGCACACACACACGCGTGTATGAACGCACACACATTTGCACACAGTGACACATGCAAGCACACGGGCAGGCACCCGTGCACACATGTATGCGTGCACACACACCAACAGTACACACAGGGACACGCACGAGCACACGGGCAGGCACCCGTGCACACACGCGTGAGCGTGTAGGCGCTGTGGGGGCGCGGCGCGCATGAGAGGCGCTGGTTGCAGGGAAGCACTGGGAGCCCGCGAGGTCACTTGTGGCAATCATCTGCTCATTAGACGTGTAATCCATCACTCAAGTAATGGCAATTTAGGGCCGGAGTTTAATGCAGGTTGGTTTAATCCTGAGCAGCTTGTCAACTGCATAATTCACAAGGGATTGTGGGTATGCATGATTTAGCAGGCGACCCCTGACCTCCGCGAGTAAGGAGCCTGCCTTCCAGGCAAAATTAAGAGGGACAATAAGGGAGACCCACTCACGCACAATTATTATGCTTAACAGCCCCACTGTCATTTTAGGACGGAAAGGCGGCAGAAAGGGGGAAAACGGAAAAAAAAGAGAGAGACGGAAAGGAGCATCGTGAATAATGAAGGATTAGCATTCGTGCAGATCCGGCTTTGGGAAGAACGCCGTAAATCACAGCCCGGTCCCTGTAGGGCCGCCCAGCACCAAAGTGTTTGTGTTTACTTCGCGGACTCCCGGCTTTCCTGGTAATTTCCGGGCGGGAACAAAGGAGGAGGCCTCTGGCAGCCAGGGTGCCTGGAGTCTGGCGGGAGCCCCCCCCCCCGGCCCCCCTCCTGCAGGAGCCGCCCCCGCCCGTGAGCCCTGCAGGCCCGTGAGCCCGGCAGTGACCCGTGATTGTCACAGGTGAGCGGAATCAGTTAGGAAAGTCAGCATTAGTGTCAGGCAGGTAGATTTCCCCCGAGGCACTAATTCTTCTGGAAGCAAGAGCAGAACGCCCGGGACCGGGTTGCCTGGCCCACCCCAGACGCGCTGGGACTTCCACACGGGGTTTCGTTTGCCCATCACTCTAAATGTAGGTCGGTACCCTATTGTATTTCCACCTGCCGGGACGCTCCTAGCGGGCGCCCCCTCTCCGGAGGTGCTGGAGCTCCGGAGGGGGGACCCCTGTGGTTTGGGGGGTAAAACTCCAAAACTCCCCTCCGGCTTGTTATGCTTTAAAATTAACCTTGACTCTGAAGAAGACACGAGTCTGGTGGGGAATCCGCAAGCTGGGCTGAAGGCTCGAGGGGCTGTGCAGAGGGTGGGGGTGGACTTCCCCGGGTGACAAGGGTCGGGGCTGAGCAGCTGGTCCCGCAAGTCTTGCTGGGTGTGTCCAGCCCTCTCTGAGGCTGCTTGGACCCGGGGTCGGGGGTCTGGGGCTGTAGGGAGAAGCATCCAGCCGTGTCCCTCCAGCCTCTGGGGTCTCTACCACGGCCCCCCGTGGGGTGAGCCCATCCCAAGTGGGGGCTCTGTGCTGTTTGATGTGGGGTTCGACTTCAGGGAGCAAACTGGGGGGTTCACCCGACAGTGGGTCTCAAGGGCTGCGTCCCCACCAAACCCATGGGCTCTGTCTTCCTGGCGGAGCTGTGGGAGGTGACTCCCGTGTCACCCCATGCCACCAAGAGTGGGCAGCATTCTGCTTATGTCCCTGCTTGGTGTGGGGAAGAAAAACAGGGCGCCACTGCCCTACAAGGTCCCATGCACATGTGCACCCCTTCCCACTGTGCAGCCACAGGGACCTCACGGGTGACGTTGCTATTTGCCTGGAGCCAGAGCGCACAGGGTGAGCAGGGGACCAGAGGCACCTTGGCTAGGGGAGCTCACGTCTGCACAGGTGAGGCTTCTGAATCTGGGCGGGGTCCACAGGGAGAAGGAGGTGGGGGTCCACAGGGAGGAGGAGGCGGGGGTCCGTGGGGAGCAGGAGGTGGGGACCCGAGGACTCTGAGTTTGAATCCCCGCCCTGCTGCTTATGGGGGACGTGTGACCTAACATACCTGCCTGTTTCCCCACCTGTATCTTCCTCCCAGTGGTGCAGGAAAATGGGACAGGTTAACGATGGGCCAGGTTAGTGATGAACTATGTTAAACATGGGTTGGGTTAGTAGTGGAGTAGGTTAGTGCTGAACTAGGTTAATGATGGGTTGGGTTAACGATGGGCTAGGTTAGTGATAAGCTAGGTTAAATGTGGCTTGGGTTAACGATGGCTAGGTTACTAATGAGCTAGGTTAATGATGGGTCGGGTTGACAATGAACTTGGTAACGGCGGACAAGTTTACCAAGGTTAACATCCGGGTGCTGGGCCGTTGAGCGTTCAGTGGAGGCAGGGAGTCCTGAGCTGTGTGGGGCCCTTCGTGCTGATGGGGACAAGGGGACTGTCCTGCCTCAGGCTCCGGGCTGCAGAGGGCAGCTGGTCTGCAGGGACATGACCAGTTCCCAGTCACCACGTGCTCACCATTACCGGTGTCCCAAGCACTGAGGACCGAGGCCGCCCCAGCTTCCCTCTATCCCTCGTGGGCGGCGACCCCACCCCAGGGACTGGGCTCTGATGACTCATTTGGAAGCCACAGATAAGGCAAGGTCAGATTATTCTCTCCGAGGCCAGATCGCTTTACGACGGGAAAATCCTCACCCTCTCCCTGCGGTGCGTTTTGGCCGCTATCTCAGAGATGTTCAAATAAAACTGTGTGAGGAAAAGAAAGACCTCAGTCCTCACGGCACGTTCCAGATCTGCTCCATGGCACAGAGACAAGTTCTCCTGGGTTTCGGGGCTCCGCCCTGATGTCCAGCCCAAACTGCGTGTGTTGGACTCAGCACGCGCGTGATGTGAACATAGGGTTGGCTGTTAGTTTTGCCTGGAAATGCCGAGGACGGCCGCGGCCATGGTGTCGAGGGTGACACGTGATGCGTGGGTAACTATTTCCTGGTGGTTGACGGCGGCCTCGGGATGACTCCCCGTTTGCTCGCGGCTGCTCCCTGTGGACCCTGATAGGTGTTCCCATACCTGAGTCCAAAACGATGGCCTTCCCAGGGTCGCGTAATGCCCGTGAGCACCCAGCTCTCGTCCTTTGAGATGGCTGGTGTTCATCCTTCGGGTCTGGGGCTCTCTGTCCCCATCAGGGGAGCCCACGACGTGGGTGACCCCACACTGGGGTATGAAACGCACCAGCAGCAAAACTGACGGCCGTCCCAGCAGCAGAGCCCCTTCACCAGTGATTTTTGTGAACTCCTGAGAACATTAAACCAAGGAATGTGTAGGAATGTCCTGGGGCGACGGTAACAAGGGTCCCATGCTGGACGGCTTCCAACAACGGGAACTCCTCTTCCTCCAGCTCTGGAGACCAGAGTCTGAGATCCAGGTGGGGCAGGACCCCTGAGATCGAGGCGGGGCAGGGCGGTCCTCCCTCTTGAAGCTCCAGGGAAGGGTCCTTCCTGCCTCTTCCAGCTTCTGGGCTCCAGGCGTCCCTGGGCTGGTGGCCACGTCCCTCCCGTCCCTGTCTCTGTCCTCACGTGGCTTCTCCTCTGTGTCTGTGTCTCCTCTTCTGTCTCTTAAAGGACACCTGTCATTGCATTTAGGGCCTCCCCGATCCAGGATGAGCTCATCTCAGATCCCTCCCTTACATCTGCAAAGACCCTATTTCCAAATAAGGTCCCATTCACATGTTTGAGATAGACATTAACTTTTAGGGACAGCACTTATCCCACTGAGGTTTTCTCAGCAGACTGTCATTTGTGCCTCCATTTCCCCGAGAGCCCCAAGGCAAATGAGAGCTCCCATCCTTACCTGCGCCCACTGGGACCTGGGGTCCTCATGATCCGGGATGGGGGCCGCGGCTCCGAGCCTTTCCTGCCCTCTTCCCACAGTGACCCCTCACCATGTTTCTGGTCCCCCTTTTCCCTTCTGTGGACGCCCCCACAGGGGCCACAGCTGCCCAGGCCTCCTCCCCGCCCCTCCCTGCAGACGACTCAGAATGACCAGTCCCGAGGGGAGCCCACAGGAGCCTCCTCTGGGCTCCTGACCAAGAGCTGATGCTTCTTCCTCTTCTTCTTTTCATTTTTTTCAAATTGCTTTGTTTCCTTTTATTGCAATCACAACACTTAACGTGGAAGGTACCGTGTGAACCGCTGTCGAGTTGGCCGGGACAGAGTTGGTATCTGCACGTAGCCCGGTGCACGGCACGTCTCCAGGCACATGCGTGTGGCCTAAGCCATGCTTTCTTCCCCCAGAACATCCCCCGGCACAGCCCCTGCTGAGCACCAGCCTCTTCTGTGTCTCCAGGGATTAGGGGGCTCTGGGGTCTTCTGCCCGAGCAATGACACAGCATTTGTCCCTCTGCCTTCCCATCCTACCACGAGCACAAGCTCCTCGAGGCTCCTCCACGACCTTGCAGGATCCCCGTCCCATGTAAGGTAGAGTAACGTTTCATTCCAGGTGCGTGTGGACCGCACGCCCTGACCCACTCACCTGTCAGGTGCGTGGAAGTCCCTCCTTCGCCACGACCTCACCAGGCACCCTCTACCCTTTCTCCTCACTTTGCAAAACTCAACCTACGTTAAAATCAAAGAGCACCCCCTCCCTGGCAGGTGTGTTCAAGCTTTTAAAGAACCAGGTGTGGTGGGCGTCCCGGCTGACGTCCCCTGGGTCCCCTGCTAGAGCCTTTCCCGAGGGGGGTCCGTTCTGCCTCTGGATTTCCCCGCCGGCCCCTCTCGCCGTACGTTTTGACTTTAAGGGATGTTTGAGTGTCTGATTTGCGGCCAACCCTCCGTGCTTGATGCTGTTTCTAATTATTTTCCTGCTGATTTTTCACCGCGACGTGGGCCTGTCTTTGCTGAAATTTCATCCCTGCCCCAAATGGGAGTCGCCGTGGGGCGGAATGCACCTTCCCTTGCCGGCCTCCCCCGGAGGAAGAAAGGGCACCTGGGACGGTTTCCCCAGACTCATTTTTCAGCGGCATGAAATCACGGTGCGTTCTCTGATTACAGGAGCGCCGTAATGCCCGCTAATAATCCATTAATTATGACGGATGGCCCGTTTCCTGGGTATTACTGGTGGGGAACCATCATTCGTTATGATCTCCTGGTCCTCGCTCACCTTCAGCTTCCAGCCCGGGCATTTGCTACGCCGTGGATTCCCGCCGTCTTTGCGAGCGCGATGGCGAACTTGTAACAAAAGGTACGGCGCCCGAACGCCCCGTGTGGACCCAGCCACGTCCCCGTCCCGAGGCCACGGTCACGCAGCGTTGAAGCAGCTTAGATGAGTTTCTGTTACTTGTGGACTTCCTAGGTTGGGAACACGCTTTCCTGCCTGGCTTCTTGCTGGGAACTCCGTGTTCTGAGCTTGGCCCGCGCTGTGCGAGGAGGCACACGTGCGTTCCCGAGCCCCGTGGGCTTTCTTTCCGCGTGGGATCGTGGCCTTTATGTTTGGTGTACAAATTGATACATGTATGTATTCCGCGGGGAATATACCCAGGACTGGAATGTGCGCGTCTTTGCCTCTTTCTTAAATTGTGGTCAGTTCCACTCGTAACCAACTCACACGTATTTGGCGTTGAGCGCATTTGCAATGTGACGCAAGCGTCACCTCTCTTCTGGTTCCGGAACGTTCTTATCCGCGTTCGCAGTCTCTCCCCACCCGCCCCCTCAGCCCGTGGCAACCGCCAATCTGGGGGTAAAGAAAATGGAAACAGTATGTCCGCGTGGCCACGTTCACGGCAGCCGGGACACGGGAGCCACCCGCGTGGCCGTGGACGGGCGGATGGATGAAGACGTTTCCGTGTATTTGCAGCGGTAATACTCTGTTATCAAGTAGCAGGAAATTGTGCCGTTGGGGACGACACTGGACGGAGCCCGAGGCCACGAAGCAAGAGAAGACAGCCATGCCGTGTTGTCTCACTTACACGTGGAATGGAAGGAAACGGCACGCGGATGGAAGCAGACATCAGATTTGAGGTGAGTGCACACCGCGGGGCGGGTGGGGGCAGGTGGGCGGGGAATGGAAGGAACAGGGTGGAAAGGCACGAGCTCCCGGTGATCCGATCAACGGGTCCTGGGGATGAGATGTGCCACGTAAGGACCCCAGTGAACACGTCCTGTATTTGCACGTTGGGGAGACAGTCGGTCCTAAGGGATGTGTTTGCAAAAGAAGAGCATTCCCTCCTCTCTGCGTTTGTGTTTGTACGAGACGATGGTCGGTCCGTGTGCGTAGCGTGGTCCACGTTTCACGGTCCGTGTAAGACATCCTGCCGCGGCTACAGGGACGCGGGGCCGTTCTGTCTCAATGAAACGGGGAAGTGCAATGCCCGGCAGAGGCCTTTGCATAGATATTGGGGCCGAGGTGGCAGGAAGCCCACCTTTCGAGCAGCTACGTGGGGACCCGCGTCCCACCTGTGTTCTCACCCGCGACACAGCTGCTCTGCAAAATCTCCACACTTGGTGGTGGGTTTGCGGGCTGGAGCCCATGGATGTCAGACGCGCTTGTCCCGGGGGACGGGCGGCACCTTTGTGGATGGGGCATTTCAGAGCTGCTCCCGGTTTGGGGAGGGAATGTTCTGGATGGAGGCCCTGGCCGGGAGCACGTGGAGCCATTGGAAGGATTTCCCTGCGTCTGAAAAGCACAGGAGAAGAAATTGTAAACTAACAGGCAGGTGGGGGCGTCTCTTTTCTTGCCCGCAGTGGCGGAGTTCTGCCTCTCGGCTTGGGGGCGTCTGTCCTTGCAGGGGTACAGCTGAGCGTGTGGGGCTCTCAGCCTGCGCTCTCTGCTTCCTGTGGTCTGGGCTGCTGCCCGCCCGTTGGGACATTTCGGAAGCTCCCCGGGCAACAGGCGGCCGAGGTCCCCTGGACTCCGGGTATCAGCCTAGTGGGCAGTCAGTGACACAGGTCAGCCGAGCTCTGGTCCTGTCGGCCGAGCTCTAGTCACCATCCCAGGCCACGGCCCGCACGTGGGGGTGCAGGAAAAAATGCCCGGGAGCTGGAAAGCAGGCCCAGGTATTCCTCGGTGACCATGGAGGAGGGGCTTCAGGTCAAGGGTCTGCAGGAATGCTGATGCTCTCAGGAGCCTGTGTGCTGGGGGCTGTTGGCGCAGACCGGCTACTTTGCCCCTCTGCAGGGGTGAGTCTGACCCGCCCTCGGCCCATAGTCATGCAGATGACCCCGGGCATAGAGATGCAGATAACCGTCCCCGCCAGGATCTATATTTTGTAGTCTGGTCCCCCCATTAATGAACGAGGTCCACAAGCCTTGGACATAGGGTTATTTCATTTCTGCCTCACGGCCCGTTTTCACAAGCACTGCATTTCGGCCGGGATCTGTCCGGGCTGCGGTCAGCCTGAGGGGCTGGCGGAACGCTGGGGCCTGGACACACGTGGAAGGCTGGGCTCAGCGATGCGGGACACGTCTCGGGCTGTGGGGAGGGGGCTCGGGCTGGCTGGGCACCGTCATCCTGGAGGGGAGCCCCGACCCAGGACAGCAGGAGGTTACCAGGTAGGGTCCTAAGAAGCAGGACTTGGGAAAAACTAAGCAGTTTCTGCAAGGGGCCCAGGACCCTCTTCCACTGACCCGGGGGTGTTAACCACCGAGATTCTGATTCTCACTGGGATTTCATTTTCCTATCCTGCTATGTCTTGGTGATGGGAAGTATATCAGTGACTGGTTTTCAAAGCTCCTCCTTTGACCTCACAAGACGCGTATCATATCATCTGTCTTGAGACACGCAGGGGTGAGGCTCAGAGAGGGAAGTCTCTCTGCAGGACACTCAGCTGGGACGTGATGCCTGAGGACCCGAACCCCGGTCTCCTAGGTCGGCTTTCTTGTCTCTTCATCCGCTGTGTTCTCTTGGCGTGCAAGATGGGGGACTTTGGGACACACATCACAGTTACGTCGGTCAATCTCTTTTCATCTCTGACTGTTGGGTGAGTTCCTCACCACTGAGGAATCCTGTGTGTAAGTATAAGTAAGCCTTGTCTTTCCTCCTGTTACTCTAGCATCGCTTAATTTGCAGGACCCCAGCACCGCACCCAAGTTGGAAGAAGAAAGGGTTTCCTCCCAACAATCCCCAATCCGTACTGCCCAGCCCTTCCTCCACCACAAACACCTGTTCTAAAGGGTTTGACGTGTGACTTGACATACTCGCGTGTTTTCTCTGTGCGGTTTTGTAAATTTGCAGACATTGCATTGTGCCTGAACTCCTCTGCTCTTCCTTTTTGCCCTGGGTGCTATGTTTGCATGCCTGTCCATGTTGCTGTATGTCTCTGCTGTTCGTGGTTCGGAATTCCCGCGTAGCATCTCCAGGGAGCACGTACCCACCCCCAGTTCACAGCACAGTCCTCCCCTCCCCCCCGGGTGGGCTCCTAGCTTGCTGGCAGCTCCCCGTTGATCACGCCCAGGTGACCATCCTCGTACCCATCCCTTCCTGACAGGGTCCTTGTTCAAGCTCACGAAATCTCTCCAGTGTGCTTGCTTGGAGCCCTGTGCCCGTGGACACGTGTGACGGGCAGTGGACGACTTTGTCACCCATCACCCTGCCCCACTCAGTAGACCCACCTCCCTAACTTTGGTGCCCCCACCGGGAGTCAAATAATCTCATTTTAATGCCCATTTCTCTGATTATTCGTGAGTTGGGGTATCTCTTTGTACGTTTTCTGTCCCTCCCCACCGTGTGACCTCCACGTTCCCGTCTTATTCCTGTTTTCCTTCGTGGGCCTTTCTTTTCCTTGTGGATTGACGTGTCCTAGAAATAATCGTTAGTGGTTTTGTCCTTTTTACTGATTTTTATTTTTTTATCGTTTCTCTTTTATCTTTTAAATTTTTTAATGTAAATGCAATTGAGTTAACATGCAGTGTATGATTCGTTTCAGTGGTCTTAAGTTTTTGCAAGCGTCAGCCCTGAGGCTGTCCCATCTCTGCTGACCCGGATTACGGTGCCCTCGGTTGAACATAGGGCCTTCCTTTGGATGCCGCCGGGGTTATCAATTGTCACCGCATGGCGTGTGTTTGGGGGTCTTTGGAGACTTTTCTGTCCCTCCGTCCGGGTCACAAAGCATTTTCTTATACTTCATTCTACAGGTGTCTAGTGTTGGTCTTCTTTGTCATAATAAATGCTTTCGATGACGTAGGACGTGGATTCTCAGGGGCAGGAATTGGTTCCTGGGGGCGATGAGAGCATTGGACTCTTCTCACAGGCAGAGTCCAGGTACCCCAACAATATTTATAGGTATACGGCATATCCGTGATGCTGAACTTTTGTGGGGAGTGATGAGGGGAAACCGTTGAAAGTCCCCTAAGGAAAGAAACAGGGAACACCTTTGAGCAACGCTATGCAGTAGGAATGCAGAGTCCTAGGTGCCACCCAGGATGGGCTGCATTGTCTCAAGACCTGCATGATGAGGGGAGAGGCAATGGTCTGTTGGGTCCTGCTTGGGGCTGAGAATTCGATGCCCAGCTCGGGGGTCATCGGGGACATCTGCTTGTACTGCCTGCAAGGGCTCCCGGTCTTAGACACCTGGGGGTCCCTGCATCGGGGAGAGTTTTCTTTCTCAAATAGGACAAGGAGCACAGGGAACCCTGGAGAGGGTCGATCATTGGTGCCTCCGTTCCAACGGGGACGGTTTGCAATCAGCTGACGGGGCTTCCCGTGTTGCCCGGCACCATCCTGAAGGGGATCCTGTATCAATGGTGAAGACTTTACTTTCATTTGAAGCTGGTGTCTGTCCAGCCTGGGGTGGGAAGGACGGCCCAGCGTGGACACTCGGCACTGGGGTGGGACTTTGTCTTCGAGAGAAACCAGGCTTCCAGACGGCACACCTGAGTCCACATGAATACGTCCTGCTTTCCGTTGGGGCCAGGACGCGGGGCTGGGCAGGTGGCGTTCTGTCTCCAGGGCGGTGGGAGGAGACGGACGGAAGGATGCCAGAGGGACGCCTGTGTGTGTTTGCTCGACCCCAGCTGGTGTCTGCGGTGATACCTGGACCTTGGCTGCACAGGGCAGGGAGCAGGGATGCGTCGGGCCGGGACGCCTGGAAACAGAGGGTGCACGCTTCGTGCATCCTTGCAAAGTGCTCTGCCCGCCGTGGACCAGACAGGAGGCTGTGTCCTAATTGTGGGCGTTCGTGGATATGTGTGTTACACACATTCGGTTGTATCGGTACCTGGAAATATATGTGACCTATATATATATATACATATAGATCTGTTTAATGTATCAGTTAGTATATGGCAACAATGTTTATAAATATGGATATGTTTAATCTATCAATATATGGCAATTATGTATATAAATATGGATGTTTAATATATCAGTTAATATATGGCAACGATGTTTATAAATATGGATATGTTTAATCTATCAATTAATATATGGCAATTATGTATATAAATATGGATATGTTTAATCTATCAGTAATATATGGCAACGATGTTTATAAATATGGATCTATTTACTATATCAATTTATATGTGACAGTTATATAATAATATATTGATGATGTATTAATAATATTAATACTAGAGTAATAATTATAATTATTCTATAAAAATACACATAATTTATATATAATATTTATATAGATCTTAAATATATCATATACTATACTATAAATTATATATAATTATATATAACAACTATACAATTTAACATATATGTTTGTATAGAATTACATGTGATTACATATAACAACTATATAGTTATTATGTATTATCTCTAACAACTATACACAATATACAATTATATATCACTATATATACAATGATATATAACATGTACATATACACAATTATATATAATAACAATTACATGTAACAACTATATAATTTAAATTACATGTTTATATATAATTATATTATAGCAACAATATAATTTTATAAAAATTGGATAATAGTATGCAATTACCATAGTTAATCGTGGAATTGTAATGAATTATCTGCTAGCTAATGAAAACTAAGTGATTTGTAAGTAATTAATATACAAGCAACACATAGTAACATATATAAGCAACTTGATATATAAAGATAAAATGAATACATAAATACATATATTTTTCTTTTTCCCCAGAAGGGAGTCCGCCAGACGTTGGCACGCAGGGGCGTGTGTACTCCCAGTGTCGCGTCCGCTAACGGGCACACGGTGCAGGGACACGGCCAGCGGTCAATCTGCTGGCGACTTTCTGCCCGTGGGCAGGACATCCTGGGGTCACCCCAGCGGACACAGGAGAGAGGGTGACCATTCTCTCTTTGCAACCGTAAGGCACGTCCACCCCTATGGGGCACACCAACACTCTCATGTTCGGGCTCACTGCCCGTGGCGGGGCGAGCGCCTCCGAGGGGCTGTTTCTGCTAAGGCACCAATTATGGTTTTCCTAACATAATCGAGATGAAATGCAGGCATCAGGAAATTCTCCGTAAGTGCACAATGTAGTGGCTCTGAGTCGGCTCGCCGTGCTGTGCAAACACCACCCCATCAACTTCCAGAACGTGGTCCTCACCGCCTCGTCTTTAAATACGACATTTACTCTTAAATACTGTCGATAATTAGTAAATATTAACAAAGTTCCAGCAGTAACATTTTATGTTACGTTTGCGTGTCAGTGCCGATCGGGGAAGCAGTCAGTCCCGGTCCCCCTTCCCAGCCCCCGGGGACCACACCTGTGTTTTCTGTCCTATCGACGTTCCTGTCCTGCACATGTCATCTCTGTGGGCTCTCACGTGACGTGGCCTCTGTCCCACGTCCAGCCACGGGGCAGCACGTGTCAGAGCCTGGGCCCCTTCCACGGCCGAGGAACCGTCCCTTGTGTGGACGCACCACATTCTGTTTTTGCATCCGTCCACCCACGGACACGTGGGTTTAGTGGTTGTGGACCACGCTCTGAGTTTCTCGGGGAAATCAGTATGTTTGCTGTCATTTCTAAGGACGCCTCACACCCCAGTGCCGACCTCACCTTTGAGAGGCTGGTGGCCAAGCTCTGGCTGCGGGTGCATGCGGGAAGCACGCGGGAAGCACGCGGGTACCTCCTTCTGTTGTCCTGCTGACCATCCTTCCGTGGGTCCGTCAATCTGGGGACCCCCGTTGTCTTGCAGGGTCCTTGCCCCCTATTGAACACCTTCCATCTGGGGACCCCCGTTGTCTTGCAGGGTCCTTGCCCCCTATTGAACACCTTCCGTCCGGGGACCCCCGTTGTCTTGCAGGGTCCTTGCCCCCTATTGAACACCTTCCGTCTGGGGACCCCCGTTGTCTTGCAGGCTCCTTGGCCCCTATCGAACACCTTCCGTCTGGGGACCCCCGTTGTCTGGCAGGCTCCTTGGCCCCTATCGAACACCTTCCGTCTGGGGACCCCCGTTGTCTGGCAGGCTCCTTGGCCCCTATCGAACACCTTCCGTCTGGGGACCCCCGTTGTCTGGCAGGCTCCTTGGCCCCTATCGAACACCTTCCGTCTGGGGACCCCCGTTGTCTGGCAGGCTCCTTGGCCCCTATCGAACACCTTCCGTCTGGGGACCCCCGTTGTCTGGCAGGCTCCTTGGCCCCTATCGAACACCTTCCGTCTGGGGACCCCCGTTGTCTGGCAGGCTCCTTGGCCCCTATCGAACACCTTCCGTCTGGGGACCCCCGTTGTCTGGCAGGCTCCTTGGCCCCTATCGAACACCTTCCGTCTGGGGACCCCCGTTGTCTGGCAGGCTCCTTGGCCCCTATCGAACACCTTCCGTCTGGGGACCCCCGTTGTCTGGCAGGCTCCTTGGCCCCTATCGAACACCTTCCGTCTGGGGACCCCCGTTGTCTGGCAGGCTCCTTGGCCCCTATCGAACACCTTCCGTCTGGGGACCCCCGTTGTCTGGCAGGCTCCTTGGCCCCTATCGAACACCTTCCGTCTGGGGACCCCCGTTGTCTGGCAGGCTCCTTGGCCCCTATCGAACACCTTCCATCTGGGGACCCCCGTTGTCTTGCAGGCTCCTTGGCCCCTATTGAACACCTTCCGTCTGGGGACCCCCGTTGTCTTGCAGGGTCCTTGCCCCCTATTGAACACCTTCCGTCTGGGGACCCCCGTTGTCTTGCAGGCTCCTTGGCCCCTATTGAACACCTTCCGTCTGGGGACCCCCGTTGTCTTGCAGGGTCCTTGCCCCCTATTGAACACCTTCCGTCTGGGGACCCCCGTTGTCTTGCAGGGTCCTTGCCCCCTATTGAACACCTTCCGTCTGGGGACCCCCGTTGTCTTGCAGGCTCCTTGCACCCTGTTGAACACCCCAATCCCGCCTTCCTCCGCCGTGTGCATGGACGCTCGTAACCAGCTCACTGCAAAGGCAAAGAAGACACAGACGAAGGAACCCTAATTCAAACCACGTCCTTCACACTCAGCGCTGGGCCAGGTTCTCCACCAGGAAGATGTCGTCCCAGCCGAGGGGCGTGCCTGCCAGTGGCCCCCGGCCTCCAGACCATCCACGCAGTGATCGGGCCTCGTTTGTCTACAGCGCAGGGTGCAAAGCTCCGGGCGCTCTGTCTAGCCGCTCGCGGCCGCCGCGTGTTTGGCTCCCGCGGTTAACTGAGTGACGAGGCACAGGCTTCGAAGTCTCCGGAGAACACAGGGGTGCATTTCTTAACGCAGAAGGTGTGCAGGGAAACCGGAGGGGGAAGGGGAAAAAAATGCTTTTTAATGATAATACCTGAAAAGTGTTTTTCTCTGGAACCATACATCATTGTCAAGTGAGAAGATTAAACTTATTGTTTCTTTTTGAACCGGGAACTCAAGGTGAGTGGAAATGTCTTGAAATGCAAAACAGCCCCGCAGACAAAGTACAATGGGGATGCTTGCAGACAAGGCAAGTTTTCTTCCTGGGGTTTTTTTTTTTTTTCCTTCCTCTTTTTCCATTTTAAGTGATTTGGGGACAAAACTTCACAAACGACAAGACTCAAATAACGCCGTGCTTGGAGACATCTGTTGACGTCCTGGATTTTATTTCTGGGCTGGTAACGAAAGTGATTTTGCTCTGTAAGTCGGAGCACCGTGATGCGGTGGGGGAGGGGGGACGGAATAAACAGGATCATTTATTTAGAAGGAAACATGAAATCCAAGGAGCCCCCTCTCCTGCAGGGGGCGGGGAGACCCAGGCTCGCGGAGGACCCATCACAGGCTCTTGCTGGCAACGCGGGCGAGAAATCCGGAGGGGTTGTGTGGCTGGGTCTGAATGTGCACATCGGGGACAAACGCGTGGGTTTTCCTGTGTGACGGGATCTTGGGTCTGTCCGCCTCCCTTGTCTGTAGTGTTGGGGCTCCCGACCTCAAGCTGCACATCAACAGTGTCTGCGTGACCGTGCACATCGGCGGGCATCGTACCCAGGTGTACGTGTGTTCACGCTCGTGGGCTCAAAGGCACACGCACGGAGCACGGGGTGGGCGTTTTCTGTCCACGCGTGCATCGGGGCACACCTCTCTGGAGATGGTGGTAGGCGACTCACAGATGTGTTCACCTGGAGGGTTTCCCAAGGGAAATTCACTCTTCTGGGGCACAGGCACCCGGGGGCGTGGACGCCTTTGCAGGCATGTGACCTGCACGTCCACGGCGTGACCGGCCCTTGCGAGCTCCCTTTCCGTGTTAAAGAAAGTGCATACGTCCGGGCTGCTTTGGGGGCCTGGAGCCCACCGGGCTCACACGTGGCTGTTTTGTGCACGTACGGTTTTCCTGTTGCCCTCTGCGGGAAGAAAGATCTCCTTCTTCCTGTGTGCACGGGGTCCCAGTCTGTGACTGCTCTCCGTCCCTCGTTCCCTGGGGAGCGGGCTTTGCTCTGGGGCTCGCCCTGCACGGTGGGTCAGGTGGTCTTGGCTCAAACTTGGAGAGATGAGCAATGAGATAGAGAGAGGCCCGGGGGAGGGTCCTGGCTGCCCGTGGACGTCCCTCCTGGTGGCCGTGGGTGAAGGGGAGGGCGACACATCTTGTCATCATAGAGGGTGCAAACGCTCTCCAAAGCAGAAAAGAAATGCATTGTAAGGTTTCGGAGACCGCGTGATTGGTCATCTATGCAGGGGCACCCAGGGGGCCGGGGAGGGATGCCGGTGATGAGAGTACAAGGCGTTGGAGCTGGTGACCAGGAGTGGAGCTCCTCGGGGACGCCCCCTTCGCCTGCAGAGGAACAGGGATCTCTCCACCTGCCTCCAGCCTTTTCCCCTCTGTGTGCATGGTATGGGGAGGAACGGGGACATTGGCCCACACGCCAAACGTATGGTTTATCGTGACTAAAACAACGCAGCCTGTACAAGGAGCATGTCTCAGCATTATTACGAGCCGGTTGCAACGGCAGATTTTCGGCAGTTACGCGGGATGTCTACATGCACGGGTATTAGCGTCTATGCAACCAGGCTCTGATTTGGGGGAATTCCGATCATTCCGTGCATACCCCAGACTATGCAATTTGGGCTTTCGGGTGAAACGCGTGGATCAGATAGGGGGACTTGTAAATGGCCCACTTTGCAGTGTCAGGTGGGTTGGCAGAAATAGTATTGTATACCTAGTTTACTACTTACACCAACACGGCACGGCATTGCCTGGGAGGCACTGTGTCCAGCGTTGAAATTTAGGTTCAAGGAAAAAAAAATTGCAGATTTAATAATTTTAAAAGCCGTCCGTTGTTTTAATTTTTAATTTTTAAAATTAGTTTCAGAGGTAGAGTTGAGTGATTCCTCGGTGGCATATCACACCCAGTGCTCATTCCATCACATGCCCTCTTTAATGCGTTGTTTGATTTTTAGGAACGAGCATTTATTTTTTTCCCCATGTTTTATTGGGCCGTGCGTCATTTTCTCCCACAGATGGGTTAGGGTGCTGGGTCATTTTCCAGTGTGTTCGGGGTGGGGGAGTATCCGTGTTTAGGACCATGAGCTTTGGAGTCTTTGAATCCCAAAGCACAGCTCAGTCGCTCTGTGACTCTGGACAGTTTAATTAATTCCTCTAATCCCGTTTCTCAATCTGTAGCAAATCAACTAGGGTTTTGGGGATATTTAAACTAGATATTTTAGGGAAAGGATGCAGCATACACATTTTAATGCACACAATGCATTCAATGAGTAGCTGTCATTCTTATTGATTTGTAAGAGCTTTTTACATATGAAGGACACAAGCCTTATATCATGAATATAGTTTACAAATACTCTCCAGCTTCTTTTATGTGATTTAATATGGTTTTGTAGTTTTTAGACACAAAGCATTTTCAATTTACGTGTAGCCAAATCCATCATTTTTTCCATATGATTTCTCCTACTGTTTGTATTTCTGGGAAGTCCTTGTCAATGGACACAGTGAAAATGTACATTTAATTCTCCATTTTGTGATTTAATTTTTATACTGAACACTTTACTGTGCTTGGGATTAATTGTGTTTTTTTTTTTTAAAGATTTTATTTATTTATTTGACAGAGAGAGAGACAGCCAGAGACAGAGGGAACACAAGCAGAGGGAGTGGGAGAGGAAGAAGCAGGCTACCAGCCGAGGAGCCTGATGCGGGGCTCGAACCCAGAACACCGGGATCACGCCCTGAGCCAAAGGCAGACGCTTAACTTAACGACTGCGCCACCCAGGCGCCCCTAATGGTGGTTTTTGATCTGAGGTGGGGTCCTGATTCATTTTTTCCCCAATAATTCTCCAACACTACATGCCAAATAATCTTTCATTTCCCCCTCTGTTTCTCTGTTGGTTTTTAATAATTTATCAACTGTAGAGTGTTCTTACACCTTAGGTCTCTTTATCTCCAAAGGCCTTTCTGTTTCTCCCATCTGTTAATTCTTACTGTCATTCCATACTGTCTTAATTATGATAGGCTTAAAATAAAATATGTTTAGCTCTTTGAATGGATAACTCTTTCAACATTGATCTGAGTTTACCAAAAAAAAAAAAAAAAAGAAGACGTCTTAGCTTTTCTTACAAATTTATTTTCCAGATGAGCTTTACATTTATTTTGCCAAAGTTAAAACAAATGCGTCTGGATTTAATTGGAACCACATTGACTTGGAACACTAATTATTAAAACAATCAATGTCTTCATAGTGTTTTAAGTCTGTTTTCATGAAAACGGTACGTCTGTCTGTGTATTCCTGTTGTCTTTCGTTGGTCTTTCGACACCATTTGGCTTTTTTCCCTCAGATGGGTCGTATGGACTCCACACTTAAGTTGTTGACTATATTTATACGCATTTCATGTTTGTGCCACTGTTGTGCATGGAGTCGTGTTGTCTGATATTTCCTGACGAGCCACGGTTGCTACAGAGAAGGCCGTGCATGTCGGGATATTTATTTTGTGTGAAACGCTCCTGCCAGATTTGCTTATGGTTCTTAACACTTTTATGATTCATTGTCTTGGGTTTTATTGGACGTCCACCATGACCATCTGGAAACGATGTGTTTTCTTCTTCCCGTATGTTCCAGAGCGTATTCCTGTCTCCCGCGGAATCGCGTGGATGACCTCTGTCAAGGTGCTCCTCGGTGGCGGTGACAGGATGGAACCATCAGATCTAACCAACGCCGTGGACGGTCTTCACGAGCGTGAAATGGAGAGACTCTACAGAAAGACGTAGCAGTGAGAAGCAGCCCCGGCTGATTACTCCTCTGAGTCTGAGCAGGGTTCTGAGAGGGTAGGCGGAGCCTCCCGCTCCGTGGCCATGAAGCCACCATCAGGTGTTGGCCAAAGGGCTGTGGTCACACCTGCCAGGTCCCGCGTGTGGCTGGCCCCCCAGTTCGGCAGCTCACTTCTGCAAAGACAAGGACAGGGAGGGTGGGAGCTCGTTCCTCAAGCCTGCTCAGATGGCAGCGTGGAGAATGTCTCAAGACTACAGGTGACACCCCCTTACCTTTGCCGCGAGCATCCACCAGCACTGAGGTTGGAAAAGGTTCTGTGATGTGTCACCTGGGGATGTGTTTATACTGCACGGCTGTTAGACTGGATTCTTCTCTTCCTGCTGGTCACGGGTATCCACCTGCACCTTCTCCAGCATCAGTCATGGTGACAGTGTCTCTGGTGGTCACGGGAATCCACCTGCACCTTCTCCAGCATCAGTCATGGTGACAGTGACTCTGGAGGTCACGGGAATCCACCTGCACCTTCTCCAGCATCAGTCATGGTGACGGTGACTCTGGTGGTCACAGGAATCCACCTGCACCTTCTCCAGCATCAGTCATGGTGACGGTGACTCTGGTGGTCACGGGAATCCACCTGCACCTTCTCCAGCATCAGTCATGGTGACGGTGACTCTGGTGGTCACAGGAATCCACCTGCACCTTCTCCAGCATCAGTCATGGTGACGGTGACTCTGGTGGTCACGGGAATCCACCTGCACCTTCTCCAGCATCAGTCATGGTGACAGTGACTCTGGAGGTCACGGGAATCCACCTGCACCTTCTCCAGCATCGGTCATGGTGACGGTGTCTCTGGTGGTCACGGGAATCCACCTGCACCTTCTCCAGCATCAGTCATGGTGACGGTGACTCTGGTGGTCACGGGAATCCACCTGTACCTTCTCCAGCATCAGTCATGGTGACGGTGACTCTGGTGGTCACGGGAATCCACCTGTACCTTCTCCAGCATCAGTCATGGTGACGGTGACTCTGGTGGTCACGGGAATCCACCTGTACCTTCTCCAGCATCAGTCATGGTGACGGTGACTCTGGTGGTCACGGGAATCCACCTGTACCTTCTCCAGCATCAGTCATGGTGACGGTGACTCTGGTGGTCACGGGAATCCACCTGTACCTTCTCCAGCATCAGTCATGGTGACGGTGACTCTGGTGGTCACGGGAATCCACCTGTACCTTCTCCAGCATCAGTCATGGTGACGGTGACTCTTGAGGTCACGGGAATCCACCTGACCTTCTCCAGCATCGGTCATGGTGATGGTGTCTCTGGTGGTCACGGGAATCCACCTGCACCTTCTCCAGCATCAGTCATGGTGACAGTGACTCTGGAGGTCACGGGAATCCACCTGCACCTTCTCCAGCATCGGTCATGGTGACAGTGACTCTGGAGGGCACGGGAATCCACCTGTCCCTTCTCCAGCATCAGGCATGGTGACAGTGACTCTGGAGGGCACGGGAATCCACCTGTCCCTTCTCCAGCATCAGGCATGGTGACAGTGACTCTGGAGGGCACGGGAATCCACCTGTCCCTTCTCCAGCATCAGGCATGGTGACAGTGACTCTGGAGGGCACGGGAATCCACCTGCACCTTCTCCAGCATCAGTCATGGTGACGGTGACTCTGGAGGTCACGGGAATCCACCTGCACCTTCTCCAGCATCGGTCATGGTGACGGTGTCTCTGGAGGTCATGGGAATCCACCTGCATCCTCTCCAGCATGATCGTGACAGTGTCTCTGGAGGTCACGGGAATCCAGCATGATGGTGATGATATCATGCTGGCTTTAGAACTGGGACGGCATGCCTTCCCCCTGTGGGGCCAGCCCGGGCAGCACCTCTATCCACGGCCTGTGCAGACACTCACCTCTAGGAACACCTGTCAGTGACGTCACGTCTGATGTTTCTTTAGGGCGACCCTGCTGTGTTATTTCACGGTGATTGACGCATCTGGGTTTCTCCTCTCTCCCAGCTGACTATCGGTAATTTATATTCGGATAAAGGTTTGAACGAAACATTTACAAACAGACATTGGTTCTCTTGACCGCGGTCGGACTCTCTCCTGCCTGTGCTGCCATATTGTTTCTCGTTTCCTATGTTCGCGTTTGAGGGCAAACGGGACTTTTTCAGGGGGCCTGGCTGGGGCTCCCCCCATCCCTATGTGGAATCCTGACCCCAAGGGCACAGAGTTAGGAGATGGGGTGTCTGGGAGATGACCAGTGCATGACATTAGTGCCCCCATGACAGGCCCGTGTCCTCATAAAGGAGACCCCAGAGAGCCCCCCCGCCCCGTCCAGCATGTGAGGAGGACCCAGTGAGAAGTGGGCCCTCCCTGAACCCGGAAGGGGGTCCCCCCACCAGACCCCGCATCTATAGGTCCCTTGAGGTTGGGGTGTACGGTCTCAGGACTGTGCCCTGTTTATAAGCCCCCCACCGGTGTCTGCTGCTCTGTCCCCACGACCCTGCAGACTGAGCAGCTGTTGCGTGTGAATTCTCGTCTCTGGAACTTTCCAGGAGGTGCTGTGGCCGCTGGCCGGGTCAGCGCTCTGAGAATGGCTGGGTCGGGGGATTGCGGTAGGACTCAGGTTGGGATGTGCGGCCAAGCTGGGGAGCAAGCCCGACAAACACATGGCCACAAACACATGGCCGGAGACCGCGTGCACCTGTGCCTCCCGGGCGAACTTGGGGGACGTTCTAGCTAGAATATTCGCGGGAAGAGCACGCGTGTGGGTTCCCGGAGTGGGCAATGCCTCATTGTCCTCTCCCGCGTCCGGGGCAGACCGGTGTGCTCAGATCCACGCACGTGGGCCGCGTTCCCTCCCCCGCTAGGCCCCGAAACCTCCACGGGAGACGCGGGGCATCGGGACTCCCTGATTAACACGGGAACGGAAACGGGCGGCAGTTTTGGGGGCAGACCCGCTGGTGGGGACAGAGGGGGTACACGTGCCAAGCAAACTCCTGCAGGTTCCGTCCAGGTGAACCTGGAGTCAGCACGGGGAGGGCGGGACCCCGTGCGTTCCGATGCAAGACGGCCCCGTTTACCCCGCGTTCCCACGATGCCCCACATCCCCTCAGCTCGCGTCCTTGAGACCGGACGCTTGCAGAACTAATGACATCCTGCGGTTTCCTGTGGGTCTGAGGCTGCGCGGACGCGACGCTGGGTTTGCATCCGCCTGAGTTTGGATTTCAGGTCCTAGCCTCCCCTCCCCCGGCCCAGCCCCCGCAACATATAAAACATATCTAAAATCACTTTTTTCTTTTTTTTCCCCTGTGCTGTCTCCTGGCTCTGCGGATGGGTGCAAGAATGCATAGAAAAAGCTGGAAACCCGTGGACCAGGGCTCCTCGTTGGGCCCAGACGACGCCTCTGATGTCCTGACGTGGTTGCTTATATGTTGAAAGCGGCCGATGTACCGAGAGAACCCAGCACCTGGCTTCCCTACGGGTCTGGAGCGGGTGCCGTCCTGGGTTGGCGTTGCAGCTGAGGACTCTGGGCTGCAGTGAGCATTGGCTGGGCTTTGCAGACCACTCGTGAGATCCACTTAGGAGCTGCCCCTCCCCCAGGTCCACAGAACCCCTCTCAGGTCAAGGGGGCTCACTCGTGATGCCAGCTGCCTGCTCCTGCAGGCTGTGGGGTCTGGGATGCCAGGTGCAGAGAAATTGCCCCCTGTTGGGTGCCCAGCACCCAGGACTCAGCGGCATCCCTCCAACATTAGCTGAAAGCAGTCCCACACCCGCGAGCTGGTCCCCCCCAGTGTGCATCAGACGCAGCCACACCAGGGCTGGGTTGGGGGCCGGCGAGCTCTCTGCGTGGACGCCTCTGGTGGCCGAGTAGCATCAGGATGTGCAGCCCGAGCCGGCCGGCATGTGAGAGGAGAGCCCGGTATTGGTGTTGACGGCCACCTCTCGTCGTCATCTGCATGCAGGTGCTAACGGAGCCCACGGGACCAGGGGACCTGAACGCTCGTCAATGGTCTTCAGAAATTTCTTTAAATGGACAATGTGATTTTGGAGAGTGGACAGCAAGCAGACAGAGGCCCTGGGCATTCGCACGAGGGCCGGGAGAGACGAGGCAGGAGGAGGGACAGGCATGTCCTTTTGCAAGCCGCACGCCCCGGGAGGGATCATCCGTGCATATCCAAGCCCCCGCCCCCGTTCAGCGCCCGGCGGGTCGTTTGACAGATGCTTCGTCTTCGGAGAGGCGTTTTTCTGACAGTGCAGCCGGTGGAGAACAGCTAACGAGGAGGAGAAGGAGGGTGTGTGGGGCCTGCCGCCCGAGGTCCCATGAGGTGGGCAGCGGCCTGAGGTTGGGGCCGAGGCAGCCGGAGCACAGGTCCGGGGGCTGTCCCATCCTGCAGACGGGGGCACAGGGTGGTGGCCTCTGGAAGGCACGAGTCTCCTTGGAATCCGTGTCACCAATGGAAGACATGACAAGGGGTGTGTAGAGATGCCTTCGAGGCCTTCAGGAGAAGAGAGCACGGCAAGTTGGCGTTTCGTATAATTAGTGATAATCGAGACACTGTCACCCACGCCTGACGCGCTGGGGCAGGGAGAGGGGCGGGGAGACGGGGTTTCAGCAAGGGGGTGGGAGAAGAGGCTCGTCTGTCAGGGTGCGAAGCACACGGAAGGAGAGCAAAATTGAAGGAAAGGGGAGAAAGGGACAGCATGGTACTACACGTGTGCACGCATGCACGCACAGATGTGCACACCCCTGGTCATGCATACACACGTGTAGATGCAGGGGTCTTCATGTACACACATGTGCACACAGCTGTTGCCACATGCACACACCTATGGTTACACACACATGTATGCCTGCATGCACGTGTACACACGCATGGTCATATGTACACACAGGTGCACACACGTGCACAGTTACATGCACACACATGTTTGCATGCATGGGCACTCGCTCATGCTCATGTGTATTCACATGCAGATGCATGGACACATACGTATGCACACATGCATGGTCACGTGCACAGACATGTATGTTTGCTAACACGCACACTCACTCGTGGTTATATGTACACAGACACAGATGTATACACACATGTATGGTCACATGCACACACGGGCACACCTTGTGGTCATATGCACACTCATGCAGATGCTGGAATGCACTCACATAGTACCCACACATGCAAACACGGGCACAGGCAGACATACACATAAACACGATCACATACATATGCGACCACGTGGGCATGCCGGCATGTATGCACATAGCTTCACACAGACACACACGCATTCTCACAGTCGCACACACACACCTGATACCTGTAAGCGTGCATTCACACACACGTGCACACAACCACACACAAACACACATGTGCACACGGAGCCACATGCTTACACACACATGTGCACATCTGCAGGAACGCACTTGCATGCACAACAGGCACACAGGGGTGCCCTCACATAATCACACCCACACCTCACACTCTTTCACACGGGCACACACACAGTAACGTGTGCACACTCTCCTGTGTCTGCAGGCACACGCATGCATTCACACACAATGGCACACACATATGCAACCGTGTGTACCCACGTGCATATATTCACACACTCACAGAGATTCCTGCATGCATGTGGACACACACGTGCACAGAGTTACACACACACAGAGACACGTACATGCCAGAGATGCCCAGTGCCCAGATGGAGGTCTCTACTCGGCACAGACCAGCATCTGTGAGTGTGACAATCTGCCAAGTTCCCTTATGCCAAACGTCCCCTTTGGTGTGCAAGGGGTGAGCCCCACTAAGACTTGAGAGTTCTGCACTGCAAACACCAAAGACAGCAAAAACGTGACGATGCATCTGCCTGTTTGTGTGCAGGGAGCGGGGGGCACGTTACCGGGATCTGAGTCATTTTTTTCCACCATGGGTAAAAAGCAGCTGGGGGAGGCTGGCGGGTCTCCGCGGCTCCACGAAGAGAGCATGTCCTCTGGGGCTAGACTGACGGCGTGTGAATCCTGGTCCACAGACGCATCCCAGCTCTAGTCTCGGGGCTGACCCTGACCTCGGGATCCCTCAGTCGAAGCTGGTGTTCCTGGGATGAAGGGGGAAGGGGATGGTCGTGGGGGATGTGCAGGCCGTCCCGGGTCGGATGGTGGGTCAGCGTTCACCAGCGTATGTTCACGCTGTCACGTACTCATCCTTCTGGAACCTTCTGTCCTGGAAGATGCTCATCCCGGCTGCTGGGCACCCACCCCCCATACTTCTGGAACCTTCTGTCTTGCCTTCCCATGCAGGCTTTTCCTGCTCCTAAGGCACAGAGAGAAATACCCTTTTTTATAAAACCTCCCCTTTCTGACAGCCTGTTCTCAATCCTAGGGCTTCTTACCTTCCAGGATGGAACCTGGGGACACTTCATACACCTTAGGGCAACCAAAGGTTCGATAAATCTTTGCAGCTGAAAGGTGGGTCCTTTCTTGGGGGGTACAAATTTCATGGTGGTATTATTTGCAGGGAAACATTGGGGTCCCTCTGAGGACCCCATGAGGACCCGCCTTAGAGGAACCCCGTGGTGTCTGTATGTTCACGTACATTAGGTTTTCAACGACGGACGAACGTCTTTTCAGGACAGAACGTCCATGTTTTGTGGAATCAGAGGCAGGCGAGCCGTGAAGCACGGTCTTTTCCTGACGGCACTGCATGCTTGGAAAATGCCGTGCCCGTTACCAGGTGGTCTGCGTGGACACAGCCGCTCTGCAGGAAACCCCGCGGGGTGGGGAGCACCTGTGAAATCCTACAGATGTTTTTGTAATGTGCACCCCATCGATGGTTTTGTCTGGAAGAACTTGATGGCCGCGTGGGCTCATAGACAGCCCAAAGCTGCCGTGTTAGGACAGCAAAACGTGAGGGCTTCAAACATTTCAGGTCTGGGCGGTGGCCAGGTGGTGGAGGGCGGGTGGTTGGAGCTGCCGTGAGGGCCGTGAGGACCGTGAGTAGGGCTCACGGGCCACGGACCACGTCGCTTGGCCACTGCATTTCTGTGAAAGATCGTGAAGTGGAAATTAGTACCCAGGGAAGACGTGTAATGAAACTTCACACTGTCCTATGGGACGCGGGCCACCGCCTCCCTCCCCAAGCAGAGCCCCCGCTTTGCTTTTTTTTTTTTTCCTTCCGTCCCCCTTGCCCATCATCTTACAAATACGCTGATGGAAAGTTTGGGCTTTTTCGAGGCTGAGCTTTTGTAAGAATGAGCCATCTGGCTGTATTAGACATGAAAGATTACGAGGATATACAGTCAGAAGGCTGCCCATTCAGTTGCTAATGCCCCCCACCCCAGCTCCCGGGATAGAGGCAGGGACCATGGGACGACTACGGGGTAATTAAAAGACCCCTCCCAGGGATGGGACACAAGCAGGAGTGACATGGGCAGCATGAGGACGGACAGCAGGGCAGGCTGGCGATCGGCGTCCGTGGGGCTGTCTCCGCCTTATTTCATGGGGACCGACGAGGGTCAACCAGCCGGCTGGCCGGAGACACAAGCCGGCACTCTTCCCTCCGTTTGTCCACCCCCGCATGGTGAGGACATCTGGCCGTTGCCTCTTGCGCCCAATGAAAGGTTGGCGCTCAGGGGACACAACCAACGTGGGGTGAAAAGCCTTGTTTTCCCCCAAACGTGAAGGTTTCCCTGACTCTTGCGTGGTGTGCAGGGAGCAAAACCAACCTTCCGGCTGCTGGTGTATTCCGAGCGTCTCCCGTAGAGATGGGCCGGGCGCCCGGTCCATGCAAAACACTTTCCCATTGTTGGCCTGGCCCGTGTGTCCGTCTGGAGGGGACAGCTCGCGCTCGGGGACGCCGATGGGGACGGACGCCGCGGGGGCTCTCGCCGGAAGGGGGAGCACGGGCCCCCACGCTTCAGCCTGGGTGGTATAAAAACTATCCGGACACTAGCTATTCAGGTGTGTCAACAATTCCACCTACGTGAACCCCCACGTGTTTATTATCTCTGTCCGCAGACATGCCCGGTCCCCACCGTCTTTCTATGGCGCCTTTATGCCGTTCCCTGTTTCCATCTGAAACTAATCAAGGGCCAAGCCCCTCCACGGAGAGATGTCGCCACTCCCAGGACCGACTTCTCAAATATCCAAATGCGGGGAGAGAAGACTTCCACGTTTGTGGGGCGGCCGAATCCTCTGCTGGGAGGAGTACGTACGTGGCCGTATTTCGGGTCCCCAGGTCATTTGAAACTTTCGGTCAGAAACGGGAATGTCCCGATCGGCTCTTTAGCCCTGTGTTTTCCAAAGTATTTCCTCTTCCCGCCGCACCGAGGCATTGCTCCGGTGTTTCAACACACAGCATCTGTGTCTGTTGGTGTGTGTGTAAATAAAGTTTTATTGGCACAAAGCCACATTCATCCTTCACAGACGGTCTCACTATTTTTTTTTTTTTAATAATTTGCCTCTGAGGACTGGTTTCCAGGTGCAGAGGGGTGAAGAGAAGACGGCTTTTCCCATCATATGGGACGTGCCTGTGTATCTTCCTAAGAAGCCTCCTGACACACACTCCCGTGTCCAGAATGCTGAAACACGGCCTCCGGGGTCTGCCCTGGCCCCGGCTCTGCTACTCACAGAGCTGGCTCTCCCCGCAAACGGGTTTTGCAGCAAAAGCTCTGGAAGGAACATCTCCACGCAAACAATGGTTGCCTTCTTGACTCTCGTCTCGTTTTGCAAAATGGCGTGATGCTTTAATTTGGGGGCCCAGTCATCCGTGGACTTAAGACATGGGTTGAGCAAATGTACACACAAAGACAGTGTCCCTCCTTCTCACCTTCTGGGGAGGTTCCCAGGCCTGTGTCACGTTTTCCCGGCCACCCCGTGGGCATTGGCCACCTGGCTCTGCTGAGCCATGGGGGACTCTGGTCTCTCTCTTTTACATCAGAGAAGAGCAAGTCTTCATTTCCCTGTTAGAAATAAGCAGAGTGAGTGAATTCACCCATTGTTTTTTTGTCTGAGCTAGGAAGTATCGTTCAGCGCTGAAGCCAGCCCAGTCCCGCCATTTGCAAGAGCATGGATGGCCCTCGAGGGCATGACGCTGTGTGCAACGTGTCAGACAAAGACCCTTTCTGCATGTTCGCACGTGTACGTGGACTGTACAACACTCAGGCTCAGGAAAATAAATAAATAAATTCGACTAAATTAAATGCTCAGAGTTGCAGAAGCAGAGAGCACAACGTGGTTTCCAGGGGCTGGGGGTCTGGAGATGTGGAGTCGTTGGTCCGAGGGCACAGACTTTCAGCGAGAAGCAAGAGAGCTGTAGGGGATCTAACGTCTAGCATGTGAGTGTGGGTACAAATCCCATATTACCTACTTGAAATTTGCTAACCCAAGTGGATATTTAACGTTCCCACCCCATGCAGAAAATGGCGTGACGTGGCCTGTGGGGTGTGTTAATTAGCTCAATCGTGCTGATTGGTTCACAATGGGGGCGATAGGTCAAACCCTGACGTTCCACCCTTCAGACACTTGTAATATTTGTATGTCCCTCATACCTCAAAAAAGTTGGAAAAGATTGGAAAAATGTCACCCAGAGGTGTGACCTGAGCTGCTGTCAGAGTGGCCGGTGGGGAGGGACACGATGTGTGCGAGTGCGTGTGAGCGTGCGGGCCTGCGTGTACGTGTGTGCATTTAATGAAGACTGTGGCCACGTGGTGCCAGCCTCATCCTTCCGTGGGCACAAGGTTCAGCTCCCGTGACCAGGTACGGGAGTCTTTCCTCTGCAGGTGCATACCGGTCACCTGGCTTGTAGGCACGTGGCAGCGGCCGCCTGGTAGACCCGCCTGCCGTAGGCTGGCGTGTTGTTGGTTTTAGGGACACGGAGAGGTCAGCCCATTTCCCCACTACATGGAACAGGTCAACCAGCAAGGGTGTGTGAGCCTGGGCTGGGCTCATTGGAGCAACCGTGTCTGAGCTTGGCCACCCCCAGGAACCCAGGAACCCGTCACTTGGGATGTCCCCGTGAGGGCAACAGGAGAACGGCTGGTTCTTGCTGACTTAGGTCATCACTGAGTGCAACGAGGACGGTCCCAGCATAGGAACAGTAACCAAGCAGATGGGGGTCCACCCGGGTGGTTCTCAAGCTCTGGGACCCCATACGCATGTCCTGATGCATCTGAGCTCAGTTCCTTCCTCTCTATGACAGGAGGTCTGAGATCCAGGCGCAGATCCCCTTGGGGGTCGGGGGGTGTCAGCACACAGCTTTGGGGGGACAGACATGAGTCTGCAGCAGGAGGTCTGAGATTCAGGCGTGGGTCCCCTTGGGGGTCGGGGGGTGTCAGCACACAGCTTTGGGGGGACAGACATGAGTCTGCAGCAGGAGGTCTGAGATTCAGGCGTGGGTCCCCTTGGGGGTTGAGGGATCAGCACACAGCTTTGGGGAGACAGACATCAGTCTGCAGCGGGAGGTCTGAGATCCAGGCGTGGGTCCCCTTGGGGGTCGGGGGGTCAGTACAGGACTTTGGGGAGACAGACATCAGTCTGCAGCGGGAGGTCTGAGATCCAGGCGTGGGTCCCCTTGGGGGTCGGGGGGTCACTACATCAGTTGCAGAGAACGTTCTTTCTGCTAACAAAAGCCGGGGTTTCCTCCTGGGTCAGGCGTGGGGCTCGCAGTGTGCGATTGGGGCAAACGCAGGGCTCTGGGAAGGGGAGGAGCCGGCCGTGGAGGTCAAAGGGTCGCATGTTTCCTCTGCAAAGGGCCAGAACATTCATGTTTTCAGTTTTTTTGGGTTTATGGTCCCTGTTGCAACGACTCTACAGATGTGGCGAAACCAGCCACAGGGAAATACATCTATGCACAGATGGGGCTGAGTTCCAATAAAACTTTATTCGCAAAAACATGCCAGGGGCCGCATTCGGCCCCCCGGGGACCCCTGCTCGGAATGTTTGCATACAGAACTGGGGGTCCCGGGCCAGCAGGCTCGCGACGACCTGGGAGCTGTGTGGCTGTACCGACCCTCAGCCCCCACGTACGCCCCACCCCGGACCCCCTGACCCAGAATATTCACTGGAGCCGGATCTCCAGGTGGTTTGTGAAAGATCCAAATTTGAGACATGCACATTCTGAGCCACGGTTGCTGGCTGTGAATTTCCAATCTATGGGGCACACGCCAGCTGTGGGTGGTGGGTGACTTCAAAGTCTGGCTGTCCGGGGGAGAAATCGGGTTCAGACCTTCTGCTGCCAGTGGGTATCCCGCGCTGGTGGGAGTAGGATGGCCCGCGATCACCTGGACAGGTGAAGCCTGTGTTTGCATTCCACCTGTGCAGACAGTTTCCGGGCAATGCCAGCTGTTCCTCCGAGTCCTGCAACCTGGGGACGTCTGTGCTCACGGAGCGGCAAACACAAGCTGTTCTCGGCCGGTACGTTGGCCACCTGGTCAATCACCGAGCCTCAGAAGTCACCCCAAAACAGCCGTTGAGATCCCCTGCACCCCAGATGTGGAACCGCACCCGGGAACTCGGGGATAAATACATCCTGATGGGGTCCTCTGGGATTTGCAGGCACAGAGCGAGTGGTCTTTTTTTTCCCCCCGCTAAGTGCCTGACAGAGAGAGAATCTCATTATCTTAACAGCTGTAAATCCCAATTATTTCTCAGCCGGTAAGTCTGCCCTAAAATATGCATGCTTAAAATAATAATAATAATAATAATACCCCGCGCGCCCCCGAGAGCGTGCGTATAATTTAGACCCCGGATTCAGACCGTCAAGAGCCGCGCTCTCACGGGCGTGCCCAGACTCTCCGCGCTCTGATGCTTGTTTCAGGACATTTCCATGTCCCCGTCTCGGCAAGCCGCTAAACCGCTTCTGACCCAAGCTTGACATGCGGCTGAGCCCTTCAAACGCGAGCGTGGTGTGCAAGGCGAGGCAGCCGGCCGCTAATGAAGGCTGCATGCCTCGCGGGGTGCAGCCGGCTCTGAACGCGGCGTCTGCGGATGCGGCCGGGCGGCCCCGAGCCTTCAGGGCGGGGCGTGCAAGTTTGCATGCGTCTGTGCCTTTGACGTCCGCGTGCCGGAGACGGATGGCACAGAAGGTGCGCTCGCAGACCTCGCGTGTCCCGAAGTTGGGTCGAGCTCAGCTTCGGCGCGAGGCGGGCTTGACGTTCTGATGTTTTTTCTCATGTCCCTCTGAGCTTCTGCAGCGAGGGAAATGTAAATGAGCAGGAATTTTAACAAGGCAGGCCCTCGGAGGTGACCCTCGTGGATCTGAGCTGCGGGCTCAGGCGTGGCCCGGCCCCGCCGCGCGGGGGGACCGTCGTGCACTGGAACACGGGCGCTGTATTTCATCCGGACCCGCCGTGCAGGCAAGAGGTTGCTTAATGAGAGAAGATCAAGGCCGGCCGGGAACGCTGTGATGGGGGACATCAGTCGCCGTGCGCCCACAAACCCGGCCCCTGCCCTCGCCGTCCCCCTCTCAGAATAAATAAATAACGCCGGGTCGGCTCCCCTCGCCGTGTCCCACCTCCCGGCTCCAAGGGGACCCAGTGGCTGCCCCCCCTGCCACTTAGCTGTGAGCCCGGCAGGGTCTTTGAAGCTGTTTAAATTCCTCCCGAACTCGGGCCGCGTCCTGTTTCCCCGGAACAGGTTAAATCAACGCCTGAGACCCGGGAGCGCGGCGTGGGAGGGACGTCGGTAAAGCGCGGATCGCAGGGACGTTTGGCTCCTGTGCGTCCCGGGCTGGCCTCTTCCTCAGATCAAAGTTCTCCGTCTCGGCTCTCATTAAGAGGAGCTAATGCGGGATGCGAGGCCTTCTGGCACCGAACGGGGTCTCGGAGGATGCGGCCGGCATATCCCCAAGATTTAAATAATTAATATGACACCTTGAGCTCCGAATGGGACCATTAGGAAGAAAGGGAGAGAAGCAGCGGCAGGCCCGCGTTGCAGTTTCCGACAATGCCCCGGCCGGTCTGATGCCATTTGTTGGCGGGAGACGTTGGGGGCTCTTTGTCATGCTAAGGGGTCCCTTTGTTGGCACTGGGTCACTGGGCAGGGCCCGGCCCCCGCGGAAGGAGGCCGGGAGGAAGGCCAGGCTGTGCCGACCGGAGCTGGAGGAGGATGGGCGTTGAATGGTGTTTAATCCTCTTAACCGGGCGGGCACGGCGGTCCCTCCGGTGCACGGTGGTCCCCAAAGCCGTCTGCAGCAGAGCAGGGCCTCCGAGGAATGGGGGGGGGGGGCATGCTCTCGACCAGCCTGCATTGTGTTCGGTTTCTCCCTGGCCTCCGGGACCATATGACCCCGCCCAGCCCAAGGTGCGATGGAAATCAGCTGCAAATCCCGCATGGGGGCCGCGGCCAGAGGGGGCCCCGGTTCCGGTCTCGGAGCTTTAGACCCAGCCCCTCGCTGCTGATTTGATAACTCGGCAGAAAACCGGACCCGGAGTAAAGAGGCCGGTGCCCCCCGTGGCCGTGTGCGTGCCACCTCTGTGCACGGCGGGGACGGGACAACCCGGTGGGGCTTCCCGGTGGGGGCGAGGAGCCCTCGCAAGGGTGGGGGCACAGCCGGGTCGTGTGTGAACACGCGTGTCTCCGGGAAGGGAAGGAGACGCTGGGAGGAGACGTGGGACGGTCAGCAGACGTGCGGAGGCAGGAGGTCGGGCAGGAAAATGCTGGTGCTGGTGCGTGTCATGCCTGAGCTGTGGGCCCAGCCACGGGGGCTGTGACGAAGGAACACGCGTGTGGGGCCGTGTGGGGCAAGACGGGACCTGCCACCCAGGGCACAGAAGAGTCACAGGTCACAGAGGGCACGTCAAGGTGGCTGAGGCCGGCCTTGGGGTGTTACGAGGTGTGGGCGTGTGAGCAGACAGCACACGTCGCACATGCAACACGGGACACACACAGAACACATGCACGCAGCACACGCACACCCGGGTCTGTTGGGGCTGCTCTTCCACCAGAAGCTGGTCTGTGTGGCATGGGGATCCCCCCCTCACCGTCCCCGGCCTCACCGCCTGCTCCCCGGGCCTCCGCGGGCGAACTTGCAGGGACCCCGTGATTTAACACCTGCTGTTGTCATGTTAGGCGGTCGGCGGGAAGACCGTGCGAGTCAGGGTCGCGTACACAGTCAAGCATCCCGTGCAGCGGTGGCCACCCGGACGGCCACGGCCTGGGGTCGTCTGTGTGGCTCGGGGAGCGGACGCGCCCACACAACGGGCTGCAGCTGGAATCCGGTGCTGGGCTCCGTCCCAGGAGACACATGGCCACGATGGCAGGTGCGATCTCACGCAGCCTGTTCACGGGGGTTTTGAGATGCGTCTACAGCTCTCCGCACAGCTGCCCAGGAGAGCCAGGAGGACGGCGAGGACCCTGGGCCCGGGTGGAGGACACAGTGGACATGCCGTCCAGCAGGTGAGGCCTGACCCCCAGGGGCTGCGGCTCAGGAGAGTCTGGGACCCTGGGCGTCCACGTGGTCGCTGTGGGCACGTGGGTGCTGGGGGTCCAGTCCACTCCTGGACATCACAGCGGCTTGAGGACGTGCACACGGCCGAGGCTGGTGGTCTGAACGCTCGGAAATTCACCAACGGGAATCCCAGCTCGTGCTGCACGAGCTGTGACCCTCTCCCCGGCCGTCCCTGCTGGGACCCCCTGGCACCGCGGGATCCCCAGGAGGACACGTTCCTAGCAGGGACTCGGCGTGCCGTGGGAGGGTCCCAGATCTCATCCAGAGTCCCCGGGACGCCAGAGCAGGGGCAGCCAGGTGGGAACCGTGCTGGGGACGTCTAGGTTGTGCAGACCATGCCCTCATGGTCTGTGGGGACATGAGGGGAATGGGGGAACCTGTCGTCATATGTACGTGTCTCCCCAGGTACGAGAGATGCGGTCGTCTGGGGAACCGGGTCCATACAGGCCCCTGACCCCCACTGGAGTCCGAATTGTCCCAAGGCCTCTACCCTGCTGGCCATGGCCAGCTTCCCAGCATGGGAACGACCCTGTGACCCCCCGCCCCCAGTGCAGGGACACCTGACCCTCTCCTGTGCTCATGGCCTCCTTTCCCCATCCAAGCACCTGCTGGTTGTCACCCGAATGTCTCTCAGTTGCCCTCTCCACACGCACCTCCTCACAGGCCTCCCGAGGCTCAGGGATGGTGTAAGCAGGGGGCGTCCGGCCCCACCTTCCTCCCTCCCGTCCCTGCTCCACACGGCACGCAGCAATGCTCCTGACTGACCCACACAAACCCTCTCCCTGCTCAAACCCTTTTTAGGGCTTTCTCTCATTTCCAGGCGAGACTACGGGTCTCATTTCCAGGCGAGCTCACGGACTTTGCAGCAATAGCTGTCCTGTCTGGTCTTAGACCATCTCATGCCCCCTCCGTGCTGGACAGAGTTAGGTCCCCAAAGTCGTCTGCCTCCTGATCCCCATGTAGTGGACAGAACAGTGTCCCCCAGTGATGTCCATGTCCCGGTCCCCAGAACCTATGATGTGTTACCTTGTAGGACAAAAGGGAGTTTGCAGGTGGGTTTCAGTGAAGGGCCTTGAATCGGAGAGATCCTTCCGGATCATTCCTTTGGGCCCTAAGGGCAATCACAGGGGTCCTTATAAAGGAAAGCAGGTGGATACTTTACTATAGTAAAATTGCCAAGGAAATAAAAAGGCATAAAACTTTGAAAAGCATGGCACTAAATGGAGCAGAAAAGGACACTTGTTGCAACCTGGGCTTGGACGGGAAGACCAGCCACGCTGGGAACGTGCATGTCAGCTCATAAGCGGCACACTCAGGAGGGACAACATTAGCACCTGAGTATCGATTTGGGGGTGACCCATGCATTCTGGCAAGTGCGGAATCTGCCAGTAACAAGGGTGCATGGCAGCTCTGAAGACCCGGGGGCCCAGATGAGCCGTTGAGCACAGGAATCTCTCTGGACACGTCCCCGGGGGATGGGAATGTGTGCGTGAGTCTGAGTTTGCAGTGAGCGGGAACATGCTCGGGGAGGACGGGCTCAGAGTAGAGCTGTGCGTGTGTGTCTGCACCTCCGTGTGGGTCATGGGAGGTGTGGCCGTCTCATGCATGGAGCTGTGGGTCCCCCAGTGGACCACAAACCTTTGTCCAGCAGGTGCAAGCCTGCTGACCTCTGGCTGCTTTTTAATTTTTTTTTTTAAAGATTTTATTTAAGAGAGAGCGAGCATGAGCAGGGGAATGGACAGAGGCAGAGGGAGAAGCAGGCTCCCCACTGAGCAGAGAGCCCTATTGGCTGCTGGGGTCGGGACACCAAAAATTAAGGGTCAGTTAAGGGAAGGACAGACTCACCAGATTGATGTCAAGGCCGGGTGCTGCTGTCTGCTGTTTCTGTAGTCAGGTTTTCCCAGTGGTGCCCAGGCCAGGAGCATGCAGGGGTGTGTATGACGAGGTCCGTGGGGAGATGGGCCCATGGAGGTGGGCGTTCACTCCCACCTGCTGCCTTCATGCAACGTGGAAGCTAAGAATTTCAGCATGCATAAAGTTTTATTGGAACACGGCAAATCCCACCTGGAGTTATTCGGGGCAGGAACTTTCCACAGATTTGCTGATGGAAAAATGTAGATGGTTTGGTCTGGGTGGTGACACCAGGTCCTTTGGCATGAAAAGCACAGAGACCACCGTAAGGTGTTGTCAGAGGCCGCGTTGGTCCCTGGAAAGAAGTCATCTGTTGACGTTGGTCAAAAGGTCAGCCGTCGGCTGGATTTTGCAAAACCCAAAGACAAACACAAATTGAAGAAATAATCTCACAAAGCCAATGTCAAGATCGAAAAGAAAGACAGGTGGTCTCGAGTGATAAAAATGCACCATGTTGACCCAAAAGAATGAAACTTGCTTGTATGAGAGAAAAGGAGAGAGAGCAATGTGCTCTGTTTGCAGGTGAGGCAGATAGTGGCCCGGCAGGTGGCCAGCAGCACAGGTAAGCAGATGGGACCGTTTCTTTCCTTTAACGTCTGTGGGACGAGCCCCCATGTCCACTCAGGACACGCGTTCTGGGAGCGAGTTGATGGGACAGCCAGTGCCTTCCCGCGGACCTTGGACATGTCTTTCCCTGACGTGACTGGCGACGTAGGAGGACACGGCGCTTTGGGGAGAAGGACACTCCATGCACGGTGTGGTCCCAGCACAGGGGGACAGCGGGCTGAGGGCTGGGGCTTATGGGGTCTTCGGGATCAGGAAGGACTGTAAGTCAAGCCTGGAGGGAGGGAAACAGAGGCAGGGCATCACTCACAGATGAGCACAGGTGTGTGGCCGCCCGGGCAGGCAGGCGGGCGGGAGGGCGGGACGCATTCTTCTCTTCTGCCCTCTGCCTCCTGCTGGAGCCTCCCTCTGGCTGAATGTCGCCATGAACCCATGAACAGGGGCACCCACCATTGTAGACCAGCCTCTCGGGGGGACGAGAGTAGCAGGTAGGGTGGGCAAGGTGTGGATTTCGGCGGTGAGCAAGGTGTGACTGGCGTATGCTGTCTTTCTGCAAACAGAGGCTGAATCTTCCCCTCGGTGGTGGGGTATGTGTCTCAGTTGGGGCATCGGCCGCAGAACCGGGGGTGGGCTCCCTCTCCCCAGGGCTCAGTCACTCTTCTGTGTCTCTTCCCACAGACATCAGGCTTGAGCTATTGGACCTCAGAAGTGGATGGACATCCCACAAAGTTCCCACCTGACCCCTCAGTCCCCAGCGCCCACCAGCACGGACGTCACTGCGGGAGCGCTGGTCACTCAATAGTTAGCAAGCTGATAGTCGCGCTGGACAGGATTAATTTTGCAGCTAAATTGTGCTGAATATCAGAAAAGCATATCATTCAATTATCCTGGTGTTACCTTTCCCTGGCATTCCTCCGCTGCCTGAAATTGCGTTTTATTCCAATTATGGATTTTTATGGAGAAATTGTTTGATAATATAATAATATTTGCCTCTTCCCTTCCTCGGAGGGCGATTATGAATGTTTAATAAGACACCAAAGTTGGAGACACATTATGAGGCTTTCCAAAGAGAGGTGGTCCATAAATTAATCATAAGGATAAATTATGCAATGTTTTGTGTAAAAAGGAAAAAGAAATCAATTGGTGTACTTTCGACGACCGCCAATCTGTTTTATATTCTGGGTTTTCGAGTTAATTAATTAAGTTACACCCTGTATTAAAAAAACAAACATGTCAGCTTTTTTTAATTTTTATTTTCGGGGCCAGAAGATCGCAGGGTCCCCATGGGACTGGATTCCGCAAAGTGCTCGGATGGAAACGTGGCGTTTGTGAATGAGACACGGAGTTGGTGGCCGTTTCGAGGGTCCGAGGTGCCGGGATGTGTAGACGCCGTGGGGCGCAGGGGAAAGGCCACCAAGCAGGTGTCGTGTGTGTGCAGGGTGGGGAGGGGTGGAGACATCTGTGCCCCCAAGAGTGTCCACAAGTAAAGGGTTGCCCGTCCCTTGATTTCCTCCCTGAGCCCCATGTCCGCCCTGCACCTGGGGAGGAAGGGAGGAGAGCAGAAAGCAGCCGCCGAGCTTGCCTTACTCACCACAGCACACTGGGAGGCACAAGACATGAGCCCTGTGTTCAGCTGCCCTGTTTGGCTGGAAGCATCAGGAACCCTTTGTCACCACACTTTGGGCGTGAGTGGGTGATGTGCCCCAAACGCCACCGCCAGTCATAAGCACCCACTTCCTTTGTCATTCTGAGTCTACCCTTTCCTGCCTTTGGATGGCGCTGCGATGCCTGGAGGAGTGGCAGCCATTTTGTCACCTTGAGGCAACCAGGAGGAAAGCAGGAAGAACAGGGGTCGTTCGGGATGAGGCCACCAGCTGTGCATTTCTCATGTGGGAAGATGTCAGCTCCTGTTCCCACAGGACTTGCTGGTCGGATGTGTGTGCTTTTATTTGCACAAAAGGTGTGTTTCCTTTCAAAGATAGTTGTGGATTGAAGAGGACCGAGTATCAGATTTCATAGGATATCACACTGCAGATGAACACATGGACTAAGGGCACGTGTCCAAATTCCAAGCATGTTGCTTTCTAGACAACTTTTAAGTCTGTGTATGTTGGCACTAAGGTGCATTGTTTTTCCAAGACAGACCACGACTCGAGCCACCTCCCGCCGGTGTCCTGGGTGCTCGGACATGGAACCCTGGCTCTGCACACGTGGAGACCCTCAGTTGCATCCTTTGTTTGAGCAGAAACGCGGCTGTGGGTTTCTGCCATGCTGCAGGGAAAGTGTACGTGGGGGTCACGAAACGTGGTGGTGTTGCCCGTGCCTTGTGGTGTCTGTGCTGCCCACACAGACTTCTGGGGGCTGCTCACCTGGCGGGTTTCCCCGCTATACCGGCGATGTGGTCCAGGTCAGAAGGGTTTCAGAAGGGCTGGAGCACGTGGCGTGTGCGGTCCTACTGCTGTCCGCTGGGTGTTTCAGCGAGGGGACAATTTTGTGAGGCTCTCAGAGTTTGTGTGTGTGTTTCTATTAACTATCATCTGTCTATATTAATATCTACACCTATCTAAACTATTACTGATCTATTACCTCTCATTATCCATCTATCTATCCATCCATCATCTATCCACCCATCCATTATTCCATCCATCCATCTATAATCTTTCAATCTATCATCCATCCATCCCTTTATCTATCCATCTATCATCTATCTATCTATCCATCCATCCATCCATCCATCCATCATCTATGTATCTTTTTTGTAAGATTTTACTTATTTGAGAGAGACAGACAGACAGAGATAGTGGCAAAGAGCATGAGTGGCGAGGAGAGGGAGAAGCAGGCTTCCCACTGGGCATAGAGCCCGATGCAGGACTCAGTCCCAGGACAGTGAGATAGTGACCTGAGCTGAAGGCAGATGCTTAACCAACTGGACCACCTAGGCACCCTCATCATTTATGTATGTGTGTATCTATCTATCTATCTATCTATCTATCTATCTATTAGCCATCCATCCATCCATCCATCCATCCATCCATCCATCTGTATTATCTATCATCTCTCTATCCATCCATCCATCCAACCAACCATCTACCATCCATATTTATCCATCCATCCATCCATCCATCCATCCATCATCTCTCTATCCATCCAAACATCCATCCATCCACCATATCTATCTATCTATCTATCTATCTATCTATCTATCTATCTATCTATCTATCTATCATCTATCCATCCACCCATCATATCTACCTATCCATCCATTATATATGTTTCTCCATCTACCTATCAATCTATTATCTACCTACGTACCTATCATTACCTATTATCTATTACGTGTCTGTCCACTTACTCGAGATAAGTGATTGAGGTGTTGGCACCTCGCTGCACGTACTTTCGGGACATAATTTAAACGAGGCGCCGTTCCGTGGCAGGGGGAAAGCAGTGCTATTTGAAGGCGGGTACAAAGAACGAACGTGTGATAAGGGTACGCAGGTGGCAAATCTCCCTGCGCTGTCTCCTCGGACACTTGGATTCATATCCGGTCCTGTCTCCACAGGAGAACAAGGGCCAGTGAGCTCCGTGTGGAGCCAGCCAAGGGCCTCACAGCCGGGCTGCACCATGGCGTCCCTTTGCGGGAGATGCAGATGTGTCCATGAATGGAAACTTGCTTGTGTTGTGGGTGGAAACTGCCTTGTGTGGGAGGAAGGCAGGCACCCTCTTCTAGAGCTTTCCATGCGCCTGCTGTTTCCCGGTGCCCTCGGGCACCGAATGATCCACAGAGCAAGGGGGCCCACAGTGGGGGTGGCATGTGTGCCCCTCGCTAGGCAGCGTGCGTAGTCCTCGAGGGCGTCTGTCCCTCCGCAGAGCCTGGCAAACCTTCCCGAAGCACAGGCTCCTCCCAGGGCAGAGCAGGTGGGTGTCCATCCAACAAAAGCAAATTACACATAAAAGGCTTGAAGATAAGTCCAAAGACCCCCGCACCTGTCCGTTTCCCCGATTTCCTTCAGAATGGTCCGACCGTGCAATGCTCGTTGCCTTACCAGACTGCTGGTCACCGCCTGCAGGCCCCTCCAGCCGCGGGTGCGAGAAGGCAGAGGCGCGCATGTCTGGTTGTGCACGCACCATGTGCGTGCCCCCCCCCCCCCC
>NW_024423319.1:124915081-124927296 GCF_017311325.1 Ursus maritimus | reverse complement strand
CACCGC
Organism: Ursus maritimus; assembly: GCF_017311325.1. Taxonomy (NCBI): domain Eukaryota; kingdom Metazoa; phylum Chordata; class Mammalia; order Carnivora; family Ursidae; genus Ursus; species Ursus maritimus. The sequence goes on along the minus strand of NW_024423319.1, from coordinate 124,927,290 downwards.
GTGACACCTGGAAGATGCTCAGAGCGCACGTCCAGTGGGTGCCCAGCCTACTTGAATCCTTCCTGCTGGTGCCACGGGTCCTCTCCTGCAGCGAGACTCTGCGTTTTGAGTACATTTCCTCCCAGAACAATGCACGGGTTACAACCTCTGCGATCAGCGTTGGGGGACAGCCGTGGAATGCAACAGGGGACATGGGCAGGTGGGTGTGCGTGCGGTGGGGTCAGGGGTGACGACCAGCTGCCCTTCCAGCCCCTTCCTGGTGGCCCCATCCTGCCCCCCAGCCTGCACCCCGCACCCCAGTTCTCCTGCTCGTCCCAGCACGTGAATTCCTTTTTTGGAGGCATTAATCTCTTTTGAAGTTTTGATTTATATGCTTCCCCTAAATATTTATTGCTCTGTTCACTTCTAAACAATTTATTTTGTTCAATATGTGGCGCGTCGGCTTTTTTTTTTAAAGTTTGATTCCGACGTCCCCCGCTGGCGCGTCTGCGGCGGATCCCCAGGAGCCCCGAGGGGCGGGCGTGTCGCCATATCCGAACGTGATGGGCCCATCTGTCTTCCTGTCAGGGGCTCGCTTCGCTCCCGTGCGCCCCCCTCCATTATGCAAACGACCCCCGTCGAATGCACGGGGTAATATCCGATCACGGGGACGCCACGGCTGTAAACACGGGGAGGGTTTGGTGACGTCGGCTCGGGCTGCGGGAGACAGATACGGACCTCTGCTTATTGGGTTTTTCGCAGGGATGTCCTTATTTGCCGAGCGGGACGGCGTGCAGACATCCCTCGGAAGAACAGGGAGGCGGCAGGTGTCCAGGTGCGTGCATGTGTCCGTCCGGGTGCCTGCGTCCAGGCGCACGTTGAATGAGTGCAACAGACTCTGACGCAGGTGCGTGACTCCGCGTCCCACGCACGTGCGCCTCCTCCTCCAAGCTGGCCCCGTGTTTTCTCCCCGCTGGGCCGCTTCTTCTTGGGGAGCGGGGCCCCTAGAACTGCGTTCCCTGCAGCCCCTGCTGAGCAGACTGGTCACGGCCAAAGCGCGCCCTGGAGAGAGAGAGCGCGCATGGGTTCCCTCCGATGAAACTTTCCAGTGGTGCTTACGTTCCCGCGTCCCCTGGAGCGGGTGGCGGCTTTCTGTTCCTGCCCAGCCCTTCCGCCTACCCCACACTGAGCGCTCCCAGACCCGCTGCCTATACCGACCGCGAGCACGGCTCCCAGAGACGCCCAACCAGCCGCACCTGCAGGCGAACCGCCCAGGTGTCACCCACCGTGCGGCGGGACGCAGGGAGAAGCCTGACCTCGCTCCGCCCTGAAGGAGGCTCAGGCGGAGGACAGGGCCGGGCACTGCAGGCGAGCAGGTGCGCGTGGAGCAGGATGCCCACGGGAGGAGGGGGCTGCAGGCACCTGGGAGCGCTTTGTGTGTGGTGGTTACCTATCCGGCACACCTGCCCCGGGAGCTCAGTGTCTCTGCTGCAGGGAGGACGGATGCAAGGCACAGAGAGGGCAAGTGACTTTCCAGGGGCCACAGAGCCGGTGCATGGGCGCCTCCAGACTTGACCCCGCACCCCCCTGCCGTGTGAGACCAAATCCACCAGGTTGAGCCCTGCTTGTGGCCGGTGGGGCCCGGGAGGGACTCAGTCCCTGGAGGAGGAGGTCCGTGTGCTCAGTGGCTTAGGTTGGGTCCAACGGTGCAGAGAGGCCAGTGCTGGGTTCAGGAAGGGGTGGGTCTGCTCTGACCCACATCGGACGCCGATTATTGGAGTTGGAGGAAGGGGACAGAAGGCATTGCCGAGGGGTCCTGTGGGTAGTCCAAGGGTGGATTTGACACCTGCCAGGTCGGAACCCCTAGGGTCATCCTCATGGTGGTCACGGGCAGGTGGCTCTTCCTGTCCCCAAATGGCTACGAGGGAACCAGGTGTGGGGCTGTGGGGTGCTAGACCCTCATTTCACCCTGGGCGTTCATGGGAAGCCCCACGAGGGGGCCAGGGTCGCCACCACGATGGCCTTCCTGCTGTGTCAGAGGGATAGTGCCAGGGAGCCCTCCGCCCGCCGTCTCGCCGACCTCTCCCTGCAAACTGCGTGTCTGCTGAGAGGCTCCAGGCTGCAGAGTATCAGCGCCGTGGGCAGAGTGGAAGATTTGCGCCTTCGAAGGGAAAGCCGGGGCCATCCCGAGTGGGCGTGTCAGAACAGGGCCCATTTCCACCGCGTCTTTCCATGTCACTTGCAGGCTTGTTGCGTTCTTGGGAAATAGCTATCGCACCGCCGATGCCTGGTTTCCCCAGTTCCGGCCACACTGCTGCCCTTACTGCCGCCCCGTGCAGAGCCAGCCCTCGTGGTGACCTCTGAGAACCCGACATTCTTTGTGCAAAGCACATCTGATCCGGCCGCAGATTGCTTTCATGCGCCCTGTAAATACTGTCACATGCTCCCCTGCGCCCCAATGGGGGAGCACGCTCGCCTTTCATCACCGACGCGGAGAACCGTGCGCTCCCGTCACTGCGCGCACATGCATGCGCGCACGCACACCCGTCGCCGCACACGCACACGCACGCATTCCTGTCACCGCGCACGCACACAAGCACGCATACACGTTCCCGTCACCACGCGCACGCACGCACGCACATGGACATGCGCGCTTGGACACGGGCGTTCAGTGCTGTGCTGCTAGCGCCCGGAACCAGAGATGCGCAGCCGGCCGGGGAGGTCAGTCGTCCACCGCGATGCTCCCGGGTCCCCACTCCCACGGTAAGAAAGGACCCAGTGTCTGCGGCGCCAATGGAGAATTAGAAGTTCATTTTGGGAATGCGAGTGCAGGCCTCCCTAGGCACTTGCAGGGGTGGGAGGGGATCGATGCGTCGGAATACGCGGCGGTTCAGCTGGGCTTTCCAGCGACCGAGCTTCTCGGCGCCTTGATTTATGAGGGGTGTTTGCGGCCCTGCAGCCGGGCCCTCGGCTTCTTCCCGGAGCGGACACACGTGTTTTCTTCATCCCCAGCTGAATGGACGTTATTCACATCCTATTTTCAACCCCCACTTTTTCTTTTTCTTCTTCTTTTTTTTCCTGGACATTCATTAAAAAGCTCTCAAGTGTTCTTTAGCTTGCAACGGGCGGGGGCTCATTTTGGTTCCACTGTGCGTCCTGACTGTGCCACAAAGAAGTCCCCTGCCCCAGCACAGCCGTGGGACCCTGGTGGTCCCGAGTGGTCAGGCAGGGTTAGCCAGCGGTCAAGATACTGCGGGATATCAAAGACATAAACTAAAAGGCGCGCACGGACCAACGCTGGGAGGTTTTGTATTTACGCACAAGGCCGTGGATGGCCACGTCCGCCCACCACTCATATGAAGGGCATCTTCCCCTGATCAGAACAGAGCGCAGCCCTCTGCATACAATCAAAGCGCTCTGCGTTGTGCGCCCTGCTGCGCCAAAGGTTGCAAAGTCTCTGTGCGGCGCTGCACACAGTCTGGGGCGGGTCTCAGGGGGTGAGCCCTGGAGCGATGAGGCCAGCTTCCTGCGCACGGTGGCCCTGCCTTGGCAGCCGCGGATACGCACGGACGGCTGCCCCACCATCCTGGATGAGCCGGGTTGCGCGTGGCTCAGGGCGTTCCCCAACCCCCATACTTGGGGCCCGGCTGTTCATTTTTCAGTGCCATCATTTTAACAAGGTAATTTTTGGTGTATGTTCAGGAGCGGTAGGTGCCGCTAAAAAAAGTCTATTAGTGCTGTGCGTTTTTAACTGTTTAAAAGTATTTTTTTTTTCTGCGTATTAGTTTGGGGAGATCATTGTAGATTCACGTAGAGTCGAAGACATTTAAAAAAATTTTTTTGGTCCACTTATGTCTCTTCTGACTCTATGGAGGTCCTTCCACATTCACACAGTCTTTAAGACACACAGTGGGTGTAGGTTGGCACGGTTTTGAGCAGTGGTGATGTTTTGGAAATCCCTGGCACAATTCACAAGCAGGAAACACGCATCTGTGCAGCCCCACCTGGCCAGCCCGCGAGGACACCTCGCAACCACGTACGTTTTTCCTGCGCCTTCCACGCCTCCGAGACCGTGGGTCCATCCCCGTCTCCGTACGTTTGTCATTTTGCAGCTGTGCTCTAAGCGCCAGCCTGTCCTACGGGACTTGGTGGGATTGGCTAGGACCCCTCAGCCGAATTCCCTGGAGGTTTCTGCAAGCTCCCGTATCTGCCATCAGGTTTCCCTGTGGCTGAGGGATATTGCAAACACGGTGCATTTTAGAGCAAGACCCAGCGGAGCCCCGTCTGCCTCGTCCTCCCCGCACACTCTGTGCAAACCCTGTATCGGTTCCTGGGACCGTGGCCTCCAGTGTCCACGCGATGTGGGTGCAGAGCTGCACCCAGTAAATGGGAAAGTCTGGGAACAGGAGGGTCTTGCATGGGCGCCGTCGCTGGGCTCACACCTACCACGCACAAAACACTTCTCGCACAAAACACTTCTCACATCCACACTTGCCCTTCCCCCGGAGAGGTTTTGTGCACACTGGCCACGGGGCTGGGATCAGGGTCTGTCTTCCTGCAGCTGATAATTGCTCCCTCTCTGCAAACTTCATTCTGCATGCCGTTGCCCTGCTCCCATCCCGGGAGCGAACGTCCTGTCCCACGGGGCCAACCACAGTCCTGGGTTTTGCACCCTCATCGCCCCTCTGGGGCCCTCCATTGGCCTCCAGCCCCCGTGCTCCCCGATTCCCCTCTGCCTGTCTCCTCCCTTGTCTTGTTTTCCTGGACCACATTCTGCATGCGTGTCCCCAGAAACCAGGGTTTTGCTTTTTTTTGTTTGTTTTTATTTACTTTTTGACAATATCAAATATAAATCACGAGTCTAGAAGGAGTTGGGGGTGGAGGCAAGATGAGCCTGTGGGGTGACCCCACACTGATCAGGGGAGGTCCCCCCATGCACGGCCGCTACGGAGTGGCCGTCCTGCATTCCAGCGCTGGTTTAAGCTCAAGGGTCTGCAAAGTGCAGTGACGCGGGGAGAAGAGAAGCCACACCCAAGTCCCTCCACATGTGTTTGTTCTGATGGGACAAACAGCAGATCAGGTCCCCGTTGATCCCACACAGAATGGGATTTGGAGGGTCCGTGTGGGGCGTGCCCAAGACACATGGGGGGCACCACTGAGTCGTGTCTGAGTCATTTAGGGACGGGGTTCCTCTGCAAGAAGCCAGTTCGGGGGACACAAAGGCAGTGAGGGAATTCTTAACTGGAGTGTCCAGGAACACAGGGAGGGGACGGTTTGGCTACGTGTGGACACTGCAGTGTCGTTGCCTCGTTTCCCTTCCACCTTTCGTCATCCTGGGGTCTGCCAGCCGGGCCGGACGCGTCCTGCGATGTCGAGTGACGCGGAGTGGGTTGGAAGATTCCCGGAAGCTCTGGGGCCTGAGTGCCGCTTGTTTTCTGGGGACGGGGCTCAGCTGCTTCTCTGGAGACTTCCCAAATGGGGAGGACACGTGGTTTCTCGAGAGGTAGAACAGTCATGTCGGGCAGTTATAAGAAGTGGCACAAACTGGTGACTTAAGACAACATTCATTCCCTCCCAGCTCCGTAGACCAGAGTCAGAGATCCAGGTGGGGCAGGGCTGCTGAGATCCAGGCAGGGCAGGACCCTTCAGATCCAGGCGGGGCATGACCGTGCTCCCTCCTGAGGCTCCAGGGGAGGGTCCTTCCTGCCTCTTCCAGCTTCTGGGACTCCAGGCGTCCCTGGCTGGCGGCCACATCCCTCCCATCTCTGCCTCTGTCCTCACGTGGCTTTTCCACGAGGTCCCATTGCACGTGATCCCATTTATGCAAACGTGCAAACCAGGGACATGCACGGAGACAGAGGGAGGCTGAACGGTTCCAGGGGCTGGAGAGTGGACAGGGAGGGGCTGCCAGTGGGGACGGGGTCTCCACTGGGGGATGAGAATGTTCTGGAAGCAGACAGAAGTGGCGGTCGCAGAGCATTGTGGATGTGCTAAGGACACAGGACTGCAAAGGGGAGATGGGTCTAGGGTGTGAATTACGCCCCGATAAAGCCGTGAGTAAAGCGAACGTGACAACGTAGTCTGTGCTCCCGCCGGGGTCCTCCGTCAGCTCTGGAATCCGTAGGAACGCGGGGTCTGCGAGAGAGGACGGTGCAGAGAGCACACCCCGCTCACGGGAAACATTGCCCTTGCATTGATGCGGGGGGCGGCGGGGTTTCGATCAGACGGGCACCACGCAGGCCGAGAGGACGCAGCGTCCCTTCAGAAACCACGCGGCCGACCCGGTGCCGTGTGCAGGGCAGCCGGTGTCCGCGGGAGGAAAGAGAGACACGTGTTTGTGGCTGAGTGGGAGCCTTTTGTTTCCTCCGCCATCCATCACGCGGCCCTGACAGGCCGGGAGGGGCGTGTTTGAACTCCTCTTTATCTGACAGCTTCATGCATCAAAACGTAGCAAATAGAATTAGATCAAAGTCCACACTGGCTGTCTGCTTGCGAGGTCGGCGAGGATGCTTGTGTCTTTATCGGGGAGGTGACAGTTCCCTGTCACCAGCACTGGGTCGGGGGCTGCGTGCGCGGCGCGGACGGACGGACGGGGTCTCCGCGGCGTCGCCCCCCACGGAGGACGCAGGGGTGCTCAGGGTCGGACACCTGCCAGCTCCTGGCTCACCACGGTCGGCGTGTCCTTCTGTCCCGCGGCCCACGCGTGCATCCCGGGTCCTCTGGGCCGGCCGGGCGCGGCCCAGAGGGCATTCGTAACCCAGACTTTTGTGCAGAATGAATAGGGGAAGCAGGAGAAGGCCCCTGCGAACAATGGGATATTGTCCATCGGGGCCGATGCTGCGAATTACCGTGATGGATAACAGGTTTACCCACAGCCTGACCCTACTCCTAGGGCCAGGCCTGCGTGCTCTTGTTAAAGACGCAGAACATGAACCGGGGGCGGGGGGGACGGGGTGCAGGATGCAGGAAAAGAAAGCTACCAGGCCGGTGGAGAGGTGGGGACGGAAATTGCAATGCTCTGGGTGTCTGAGGTCTGGCCCTGCCGGAGGGAGTAGAGACCGTGTCCCTGTCTCCCCAGATGTTCTGCTAACGGGGTGGACATGTTGCCCTGTGCACGTGGGCCGGCTTGCAAAGTTTTTTCCGGGACCCCCGTGCACACCGAGGGGGGAATGAGGCACGCTTCGGGACTCAGCACGGAATTCATAAGCATTTGAGGCACGGCACGTTTAATGAGGTGATGGACAGGGGAGTCCTCAAAATGCAGCATTCCCGAAAAAAAAAGGAGAAGCCTGGTGCATGTGGGCATTCTGTTTTCTTCAGCCTGGTGTTGGGGCTTAGAGAGGTTCCCGTCAGTGCACACGTTGGTTTATGGCTAAGCACGGGAGACGTGCGGCCGAGTCGTGACACTTCTACGGGGGGGACGTGTCCACGTTGGGCTCCCACGGGGACAGACTTGCACGGTGCGTTTTTCCGACGGAGAAGACGAGAGCGTGGGACTCTGTCCACGCCAAGCTTGGGTCGCTGAGCCTCATGCTTCTGGTGTCGGGAAGGAGAGGCGGGTGGAGGGGTCGGCTCGACGGGGGAACCGGGGTGGGGGTGCTGGTGGTCTGGGACAGCGAGGTGCCTGGTGGCCTGAGTCCCGGCCTTGGGGGCCGCGTGCGGAGGCCGCCTCCGTCCCCGGGACGGGTGGGGCATCCAGCAGTGGGATCTAGAGTCGAGTGGCGTCCAGGCAAGCCGCCATATTGGGGAATTTTTACCAAAGAGGCTCTAGTAGACATTTTGGAGGCTTTTCAAGGCCCTTGACGATGCTTTCAGGCAAATTGGGACTCTAGGCCGTGGCTTCCCTCACGCGCATCTGTAAGAAGCAAGTTTCATAGACAGGTGTTGGTGCCACGCCTCCCCCACAGACGGGCCACGTCTGCCTCCTGTCCTTTGGGCCGCGGGCTTCAGACCATGAATGTCTCCTACTGTGTTTTGGGCCACGGGCTTCAGACCACGAATGCCTCCTGTCCTTTGGGCCACATCCATCTTCTGTCCTTTGGGCCACGGGCTTCAGACCACAAATGTCTCCTACTGTCTTTTGGGCCACGGGCTTTTGGCCACAAATGCCTTCTATTGTCCTTTGGGCCACAAGCTTTTGGCATGAATGCTTCCTACTGTCCTTTGGGCCACAGGGTTTGGGTCATGTCTGCCTCCTCCTGTCCTTCGGGCCACTGGCTTCTGGCCACGAATGCCTCCTGTCATTTTTGCTGTGGACCTTGGGCCACATTCGCCTCCTGTCCTTTGGGCCACGGGTTTCTGGCCACGTACGCCTCCTACTGTCCTTTGGGCCACCGTCTTTGGGTCACGTCTGCCACCTCCTGTCCTTCGGGCCACGGGCTTCAGACGCCTCCCGCCACCTGTGTCTGAGTTTCACTCCCTGTGTCCGCCCTCCCGCCCCGACATCTGTCCACGGTTACTCTCTCGACAGACGCTGCGCATAAGACAGAAGGAGGAAGGCCGCCGTGTCCCTCTCTGGCCACGTTCTGCCCCGTTTCACAGGCGAACCTGTGTCTTCAGGGCAGCTCTCTGCCTCGCAGCCGCGATTCCCCGGTTTTGAACTCGCCTCTGTTCGTGCAGCCGTGTGGTCTGCCTTACTGTCACTTCACGGGAGGGGGCGACGCCTGCTGCGGGGAGCTGGCTTCTCAGTGGCCCCGTTCGCAGGGGCTTCGGGTGACAAGGCCCCCACTGGGCTAGGACTCGGGGGCTGTGTTCTGATTTTTTTTAACGCAGCATTTTCATCCCGCCACGTGGCCCGTGCCACAGTGGGCTGCTTTTCAACCTCCACTCCCCTGGAACAATCAGTGCCATCCTCCCGCTGGAGTCCGGAGGCGTCTCGAGGCCGCGGGGAGTCCAGCCAGGGAGGCGAGGCTGGGGCTCTGCCCCCAGGCCTGTGTCCAGGTGTGCCAGACAAGGAGGGGGACCCACGGCGTTTGCATACCAATTGTGATTTGTATGCGGCAGCTGGAAAAATCCCAGAGCAGCAGCTGAAGGGAAACTTAATCACGGTCCTCGGGGTTGGAGGACGGGGAGCTCAATGGGACCAGCTGTTCCAGCTCCTCCGAGGGCAGGAATGAAAATTAAATTAAATTAAAAAAAAGAAGAGTGGGGAGAGATGCGGGCGCGGGGAGGAGGTAGGTTGACCCAAGCAAGGCAGGGTCCCTGACGAGGGCGGTCACAGGCACCCAGGTGGGGGCCGCCCCAGGTGAGACCCCAGCACGCCCTGCCTGCTCCAGTCCAGCTGTCTCGCTGGCAAGGGGCGTGCGGGGATGCGTCCCAGGGCGGGGCACGTCTGTGACCTCACTCAGCCTGCGTGGACGTCAGAACCGCCCGTGGTTCTCGTAGCTGCAAGCTTTTATTATGAGGAGAAAACAGCCAAGGGTACAAAGGGGCGGAGAGACGTCTGCAAGGAGCACCTGGGAACTCGGCACCTGCCTGAGGAACTTGGCATTGCTCGTGGTGCGTGTCTATGCGTGTGTGCATGCATGGGACCCTCGCGCAGAGTTCTGTGTAGACGCGGGAAACCCGGCCACACCGACCTAGTGATTTCAGTCGTGTCAAGTACACGGGTGTATAGGAAAGGGCATTATACAATACATTCTTTTTTTTTTTAAAGATTTTATTTATTTATCTGACAGAGATAGAGACAGCCAGCGAAAGAGGGAACACAAGCAGGAGGAGTGGGAGAGGAAGAAGCAGGCTCATAGTGGAAGAGCCTGATGTGGGGCTCGATCCCATAACGCCGGGATCACGCCCTGAGCCGAAGGCAGACGCTTAACCGCTGTGCCACCCAGGCGCCCCTCTACAATACATTCTAAGATACGTGTCCGTATACTTTGGGGTACTCACATTTTTATACTTTCCATACAAGCCATGTATAATATACATTGTTTATATAAAGAGGAACTTTATTCGAATCATATTCAATGTACTTATCTATATAAAACAAGATATAATACATGATAAAACGTAATATTTGTATATATGATATTTATAACTAGGTTTTATATATGAGTTGAATGTATAAATGGTTACCTGATATCATGAAATATATTAATAAGAATCGTTAAATACACTTACCCATATAAAACCACGTAATACATCATAAAATATAATACTTACATACTTTATATATTTTTATATTTATAAGTAAGTTAAATATATGAGTTAAGTATATAATTAGTAAATTTATTCATTTAAATTATAGTAAACGTACTTATATAAAACAATAAATTTCATGTATAATATAAAATACATATTTCATGTATATTTATATTTTTATAGTTTATACGTTATGTATAATGAGTTAAACGTGTAAATAGTAACTTTATTTAAGTCACGTTAACATAGTAGTTCTATAAAATACATTTTATAATCAATATAAAATAAAATATAATATATAAATATGAACTGTAATATACATTTATATTTTTATGATTTATATTTTATTATGTTATACAAATGAGTTAAATATATAAGTAATAAGTATTTGAGTCATATTAAATAGGCTATTTTTATAAAACAATACGTGAATAATTTATAAAAGATATTCACGTATTTTATATATATTTATATTTATATGTCATGTAAAATATGAGTTAACTATATAAATAGTAACTTTATTTAAATCCTATTAAACACACTTATTTGCATGAAACAATAAATACATAATAAATTATAAAATATTTGTGTAATTTCTACATATTTATGTTATATAAAATGAGTATATAAATACTAACTTTATTTAAATCATACTAAATGTGCTTATTTGCAGGAAACAATAAATACATACAACAAACAGGCATGAGTCTCTTCCCTCCCATCACGTAATCCCGAGCCCTGTATCGGTTCGCGGGTCACATTGGTGGTGAGGTCTGCACAGTGTCCATACAAAGCCCGTGTCTCCCTTTTCTTGTTTTAGACGCACGGACGGTCCCAAGTGTTGCCAACAGCGGTAGCCGTCTGTGGTGTGGCACGCGGGGTCCTGCTGTCTCTTTGCGTGGGTCGCCGTGGATTCAAGGATGCGTTTTTTCCTCGTTGGTTTCAGTGTGTTGTCGTCAGTTACCAGTATCGCACCGTTCTTCTGTGGGATGCTTTGCGTGCAGTGGCGACGTTTCAAACCGCTTCCATTGCCCTCGACGCAAGCCCGTCTGTCTCTCTTGCATGTAACACGCAGTGCCCTCCTGAATGCCCATCCCCCACCCACCTCCCCTCCTGCCATCGTCCGTTTGAAGAAACAGGCTCTCAACTACAGAGAACACACTGAGGCACAGCCCAGGGGAGCTGGGTGGGGGGACGATGAACTAGGTGATTGGGATGGAGTGCACCTGTTGCGACAAGCACCAGGAGACGTAGGGAAGCGTTGAATGTCCATATGGTACACCTGCAATTAATCGTATTGTATGTTAAATGGACTTCAAATAAAAAGGAAAAAAATAAAATTGTACCCTAAAAACAAGCAAACCCACAAGGGCAAACAGCATCCTGATGACCTTCGCCGATGAAGGTGCGTTTTTGGGTCCCGGTAACGCCAGGAACAAGCTCAAAGACCCAATGCAGCGAAGGTAGAAACTTGGTGTAAAAACATTTGAAAAGGTGCGAGCGTACGATGCATGGAGACGTGTGTGGGGCGGAGGACAGGCTGCAGCTCTGAGGAAGGGTTAGGGTGCTTCTCGGTGGGGGCTCCCGCACGTCCTGGAATTTTAGAAGGAGAACTCATGTGGCCCAGATGAGAGGGAAATTTGGGAACCTCGGGACGGTCTGGTGTGGACTGATGGGACAGATCCTGGAGAAAAAGAACTAAAGTCTTAAGGAGACGGGTCATTGATTAGGAGGAAACATGAAAGGGTTCCAATACATAGATACCGCTGGGTCAGTACTGGAGGGTCCTCCAGTAACCTGCGAGCACTCGAAACACGGAAAGACGGAGTGGGGCGAGGAATTACCCAGCAGGGCGCAAGCAGATTGGAACAAAATACAGAAAGGGACCTGGTCGGGCTGAGGATCGCGGAAATGCTCTGGACGGGGCGCCTTGGCAGATTACGAAAATATATCTCAAGAGGACAGGCGGAAAGCCGTCCAACGCGGTTTCACAAGACGCAACCCAGGAGCGTGATTTGGCGGGGAGAGAAGCGTTCTCGAATCTTGCGGGAGGTTTTGAAGTTTCTCTTAAGTGATCTCCCCCCCCCCCC